>NW_010182846.1:0-25464 GCF_000695765.1 Mesitornis unicolor
TTCCAACTCCTAATATTCTCTGATTCTGTGTAGGTGAATGACAAGTATTCTGTCAGGACAACGTAGACTGTATTTCACTATGTATTTCTAGACAAGTTTGCAGTTTGTTTTTTGTTTTGTGTCTACTCATGTCAAGTATGTCATGGCCACTGCCGCCTGAAAATACATCCAATAACGCAGTCGGTACAGAGCACCTAGAGCTGCAGCATGCGTCTCCCTCCTTGGTGTTTGTGGTGCCAGGGTGGGAAAGGAGCTGCCTTCAAGCATTTCAGGCTTTAGATGCCCATGTTCATGTCTCTCTTGAGGCAGCAAACAAATCTATAGCCTTAAATCATGTTCTCTGGATTTAAGTAATAGTGAAAGACTTTCCAGAGTGTCTGTGGTGGGTTGCTGTGTGTCTGCTGACATTTGGGTTTCTGCAGATGAGGGCAGGCACAGCACAAAGGTCTGATACCCAACTCATGAGGCATCCCCAGTGCATCACTAGAAATTACAATACAGTTGTTTTATTCTTAACTCTGTAGCAATTCGGCTCTTGTTTGGCTGTACTGGGTTGGATCCCTCCTTAACCTGCCTAGTAGGTATGTAAATGGTGTTACTGGTTTGCACTGGGTAAACTGGATGACATCTCTTCTGTGTGCTCAGGTTCCAAGTTGGTCAGTTT
The DNA here is from genome assembly GCF_000695765.1 of Mesitornis unicolor. Taxonomy (NCBI): domain Eukaryota; kingdom Metazoa; phylum Chordata; class Aves; order Mesitornithiformes; family Mesitornithidae; genus Mesitornis; species Mesitornis unicolor. The sequence continues at coordinate 665 of NW_010182846.1, forward strand.
TGTTTCCCAGGTTTGCCTCTTGTGTATATCATTTTGCCAGAAGTGGAGAATGTAAGTACAAAAATCACACAGGAGCAAATTTAACGTCAGAGTTACAGTGCTGGTGTGGATCTTCATCTGTGGAATAAAGAGAAACTTCTGGCATATTGGAGCGAATGCTGGGCTTTTTGCATTTATTGCACCAGGAAAAAATAATTGCATGAAAAACTAGAGTACAACCAGCCAGCGTGGGCAGTGTTGGCTTTCGAACACTATCACGAAATACCTGTGTGGTCTTTAAGTTTATTAACTTGCTTAGTTGTCCACTACCATTAAGAGAGCATCAGTTAACTGGCACCTGAAATTGGAATATGAATAGAAATGCAAATCGGAATCAACCTCATTCTGTATTTTTTGACCCTTTTGATATTGCTTGTGACTTTTTAATTTTTGCAAACAAAGCGGCATGGATCTCTTGCCAAATGTTGCATTATCCTGACCTGCACTGCGTCAGTGGGTTGCGGTGGTGCCAGCTCGGTGATGCTGGGGCTGTGGAGCTCTTCTGATGTGGCTCCCACCGTGCAGTGATTTGCCAGGTGGGGCTGAGCGACCCCCTCTGCCGCAGATGATTCAGTGCTGACAGAGGTTAAGTAAACTTATACAGTGATTTCTGTACATAACAGAAAACGTTTAAAAACCTCTTCATCTTCCCAGGTCATAAACCCGTCAGCAGAGTGGATCTGTTGTTACAAAAAAAGAAGAGTTATCTCTAAAACTCCTTTGTGCCTTTTAAGTTCATCATTTTTATACGAGCTCTTCCAGCAGCAGCATCGTTCACCTTGTGTTCCAGGCAACCTGAGTGTTTGCCACTTTTCTTATTTACTGCCCTAAGTATGCACTGGGGATGTCAAAATTGTGTGTTCCTATGAGATCTATTCCAGTAAGATGCTCCTATGGTAAGGCTATATACCAAGGATTTTGTTTCAAATTTGACAGGCAATGCTTACAGAAGTGGCTATTTTATACCAGCCTACCTGAGCAGAGCTGTGAACGTGTTGGTAGAGCTTGCTGGTGTGACTGGTACCCTGAGGTCACTGGCCTGAGAGGCTGTGGTGGGAGGGTAAGGGCTCATTTTGCTGACCATGTCCATCAGAACATTTAGTCTTGTTCTGCCTGTGGCCAAGGAAGAGAAAAGGCATCTCCATCTACCTCCAAACCAGCTGCATCAGTCAGTTGTACCAGACAGCAATATGGTTATAGCTCAGATAGAGGAGTGGAGGAAATTGTCATGTGGCAGCGTCTCTTCGTTGACCTCAAAGAGAGCTTTGACTTCTACCTTAGGGTAGATGTCTCTTAATTAGCCACATCCCGTATTGTGTCTACATGATCAGCTGTGTGAGTAGTGGATACCTCTAACAGAGGCTGTCAGAACATACACTGTTAATTTACAGTTTTACATTACTGCCTTTCATCCTGTGGTCTCTGAGCACTTGCATGCTTTTAACAGTCGAGGTTTGGCTGCCCCTGTGCAGCAGTCAGCATTCCTCTGCCTGTCATAGTGCCCGTCCTTCCTCGGTGGGAACATGGGCTCTGCTCAGCAGTGTGGCAATGGAGTCGAGGGAGGACCTGGCATCGCAGCCCGATAGCTCCGGATCTGCACCATGCAGGAAGTCGGGGTGCTGGTTGCTTTTCCACAATAATGCTTGTCTTTGTAAAATGCTCTAGACAGCCGTTTTCAAAGCCTGCTCCTTCAGTCCACGCCCATTTTGATGTTGTTCAGCCCTGTTTGGAGGGGACTGTATTAAAACAAACAGGCAAAAACATGCTTTTAAGTGTTCTCCCTGCCTGATGTGCTTTGCCTGGGGTGACAGAACGGCCGACGGGCAGAGCCGTTGCAGCAGGACCTGTGGGGTCCTGAGCCCCATGGCCTCCTGTCACCTTGGGGTTGACCACTTAATTTCTGCATTCCCTCATTTGCAGCGATGATAGCATTAACACTGAACAACACCATGTGGTGCTTAAATGATTGATGCCTCAGTTAAGGGTGAAGCAGCTTCCTTCTCCTGAAGACTCTTGACAAGCTGAGAGTTCCAGCTCTGCTGTGGATGTCCATGGTGTCCAAATGTGTCCAGGTGTGGCCCTGAGGGAGGCCCAACAGAGCTTCCTACACACCAAGAGAGGTATTGATAATTCTTTTAGCTGCAAGTTTTGTTTGCTCCAGCTTGACTTTAGCCAAGCACTTACTGAAACAGTAATCTGTATGATAGTAATTTTGGGGAGAATTCCACTTAGTGTGCAGAAATTCTAACCAAATTGTCTCTCATGCACTCTTAGCTTTAATGTTGCACTTCCATATATCATTTTAGGAAAGGCATTTAAAAATGTATGAGCTTATTAAGTTGAACTCTCTGCTCCTGAACCACGTTTTATGGGAAAATCTACAAAATCCTGTAAAAGCTGGGCCAACATAGTTGAGCACTTCCATGATGCTAACGATGTTTTTAAGGACAGTGAGTAACAAGAATCATTTATTCTACTAATCAAAAGAATATTTGCCTATTTAAATATTCAAACCCTCAAGCCTCATACAAGAATGAAATGCCAGGAAGGGATAAGCTCCTGATAAGCATATTAGCTGGATTTATTTTGTGTGATGGCCAGCACAGAAATGATTAATAACTGTACTTCAGGAGCCGGACTAGGGAAATACTGGGTGCTCAGAATGAAAAATAAGAAATATGTGGAGAAATTTGGCCACTCTAGTGTGTAAAAGAGGGGGAATTCTTTAAAAACGCGTTATTGGGATCTTCTTTTATGAAGAAGTGTGGTCTCCATCATCAGAACCACAGAAGTCTGTCTGCCCTGTCGTTTTCCCCAGGCACGTAGAATCTGGGTTGCCCTGTCAATTTTGTGCCGCAGTACAAGTGTTTCATGCCAAACTGCTTCTGTCTGCCTAGCTCAAGAGTGTCTGTTATGGCTGATCACATAAAAAAAAGATGGAGAGGGGTCCAGTAGGACCCCCATTAGAAGCTATAGGGGTAGCTTCACAGGATGTGGGAGCAACATAGAGCCCCAAAGACTTGAGGCATGTAGAAGGGATGTCACCATTATGCTGTGTGGGAGAATTGTATCTGGAGCAGCCCTAAAGGACATTTCTGCAGAGATGAGTAATGGCGTAGTGTCAAAGCTAATGACGATGTGGCTGTTAAATAGATACATGGGTCATCAATCAGCCTCAGCACTGGTCAGGGCTGTACCGAGGCCTTCTGCTGCCGACACCCTCTGCTGTGTGGGGTCCAACACCTGCATGTAGCTGCCAGTGTGTTCCCTAACTTAAGAGCACAACGCAGTGCTGTGTGCTTCCAAAAATTATCTCGTATGATGGTGGCTAATCCTCACCTGTGCCAGACGTTAGTCAGACCAATTAAATTGTTCCAAGGGCTGCTAAAAAGCAGGCTGCTGTTCTGTTGTTGACCTTTTCTCCTGTGTATATTTTTCACACTTGACATCTACCCAAAGCCAAGTAGAGCCTGGGCATCCTACTAACAGCGTGGATGCTATACACTGTGTCTGTCATATATAGAGTTAAAGGGATGGGACATCTTAGTGGCTTCATGCTGGAGGAACAACACAAAGCAAGGGATGGCTGAATGTCAGCAGAGAGAAGGTAAGAAATAATCTTACTCTTAATGTATTTTCGAGGTTTTACAGTAGACTTTTAAGCTCCTGGTCTGCCACTTTTGGACAGTTGTGTGTTGTTCTGCTTTATCTGTCAAGTAACAGCCATTCCTACAGTGGTGGAAGTGGGAAACTTCAAGCCTGCACCACATTTAAGTCTCCAAATAGGATGTGCTGCTTTTCTCGTAACACCAACAGTTCCCTTGCACTGATGTTCAGTGAGTAGGGACTGATCTTATTTGGTGCTTTCTGTAGAGTGGGACTTTGTGTTTTGGAGATTTTTTGTGTGCTCTGTACAACATAAAGAAATTTTCCTGCTGCTTTTGGTTATTGATAAAATTCTCCTGTGCTTTTTGAAGGACTGAACAGAGATGCTTTCTATCCACGCAAGGTACCCATGTGCTCTGCTGGGTATCACGGGGTGAGGTGCAGAGATGTTATGAGGTGAACAAGTTGCAGTCTCTGAACTGCTCATATGCTGACCTGCTCCGCTGGCCAGGATGAGCTCTGCTCTTCCTGTGATATCGGCTCAGAAGATACTTTCTTCTGCTGTTTGCAGCAATGGTCTGCAGTGGCAGATTTGCCTTTGCTGCCTTTCTGCACTTGTGTGTATTTATATTGAGAACAGTATTGTCAGGCCTGGAGCCGCTGATGCTGTTGCCCATAGTGAGCTGGCTGAATGTGGAGGACAGAGCTGGGTCCCGCTCTGTGTCTGCAGCTGGGAGAGGAGTGTGGGATCTACGTTTGCTGCTGATGGTGGTTTCTAAGGAGCCCCTGGGGAGCCTTCCTGCTGCTGCTGGCTGAGGTAGGTATCACGGCTAGGGTGAGCGGCTCACCTGCCTTGTGCTGGTCTGTGTTGGAGCTGTGATGCCCGATTTGCTCCCAGCAGAACATTGCATGCCTGTCAGGCAGGCTTGCAGGGTTCTGTTGGGTTGGGGACCTTAGCTGCAGCTTATTTGGGGAGGGCTTTAAACCAAGGGTAGGCAAGTGATGGGGACTGGAGAAGGCCTCTTTTGCTTTGTATTGCATTGTGAGACTCCACACAGATAGAGCTGTGCTGCCTTTGGGTGTCCCTCGATCTTTGTTGTTCTTTAGTCACTGCTTAGATCTGTGTCTAAAAATGAAAACGCAGCTTGGAGCATGATCGTTCTCCTCTCCCGAGTCTCTGCTGGGGTTTCTGCTCGCTGCCTTGGGCATTGTGGTCTTCCCCAGAACCCCTGCACATTGCTGCTTCCTTTGTGCTGTAGGACGTGTTTGAGTCTGTCCTTTTAGTTTTCATTGGCATTTCTTGAACTTTCTGTTTGGCTTCCCTTGCTGTTGTGTTGGCATCCCAGATGGCGAGGAACCGAGCTGGGTGTGGAATTGAAAGTGACCTTTGCAGAAGGGTTTGTGCTTATGGGGCTGTGGTGGAGATCAGCTATGGGACATTCACGTGCAGACCAGGTCGTGAGCGCCCAGATCTGCAAGCAGAAAGTTTGCTTTTGCTCCAGACTGTGCCTCAGGTAATGCTGAGGTGGCACCAGCCTGGAGGAAAAATATCTGGCAACACGACGAGGCTGTGTGCTTCCATACAATGCAAAAATCTGTCTCAGTGCAGGTGGTAAGACTGTTTTACTCAAGTGTTTTAAGGCACAAAGGGTGGAAAGTCAGGTTTTTCTCTGCCTTGCTTCAGACTGTGATTTAAAAACATCCTCAGCATTCTGAGTCTGCAGCAGCATATACTTTTCCTTCAGCAGCATTTTTCTGGTATCTCTTTACTCTTCCTGGTTCGTCCCTCTCTGGATGGTGACAGACGGACTCTGTGCTGTTGCACCCACATCTCCCAGTTGGAGAGATGGCTCCAGAGGGCTCCAGGCTGGATAGGGATGATTTATTAAAAATATTTCATTAGGAAAACCAGGTTACTGATGGATCATTTGCAGATAGCTAAGCCTGTTTTTTATCTAGATTCAAGTATTACCTTTAAAACATTGGACATACTTGTAAACCAGGGCACATCTGACCAAAGCACGTGCTTCAGATTTATGGAGTTCTGCCTCCTCACTGGAAATGAGGACAGCTATACTTTCTGAGTAATGGTACTTAATCGCCACGTAAAACTTTGGTAGGCATATTTATGTTGAAATTTGGGGAAAGAAGGCAGTACAAAAGGCACAAATTAGGAAAAAGGTGATGGTCTTGAAGATTTGACGTTGTGCACAAATTTCATGTTTGTGCTGTCGGGAGTGGATGGCTCGAGTGAGGTGTATCACCAAAGGTGGAAGGGAATTTCTGGAGCCGGTGGCTAATATAATCTTTGATGCTGCACCTGGGATTAGTGATGACTGGATCTCTCCGTATGAGCAGTATTTCTGCTTTGTTACTTGGGGAGGAAAGCAAGCTGCAGATCTGTCTGCCCAGCTCCTCTCTGGACTAATATCTGAATTCTGTGGCTCATTTTTCCCAGAGTGTGAGGTAATGGTCCTGTTGTTTGTGGTTATGGACTTTGAAGGAATACGATTCTTTATTGTCTTTTTCAACAAATTGGGTTTTTTTGTGAAAGGTGCTACCTGACGGCACCTGTCATCCATAGGAGAAGATGCACCATAGGCAATCTCTCAAGTCACAGTATTGGCATAAAAGCCCCCCGCCAGCTCTGTGCCAGTGCGGATTCATCTGGAGCTGAAGGATCAGACACGTTCTGTCCTGCGACAGCCCATGCTCTGGGTTGTTCATAAGCTGCACTCATTAGAGCTGATGAACGGCTCGTTTTGGGGTAGTGAAGGTATAGAAACCATCCGAGTTTGACGCTCAGTTGCCTGATGCTGGGCAACGTGATCCCAGGTGGGTGATGGAAATAGCTTTGCTCCCCAGCTGACATTTTATGTATTAATCGAGTAAGAGAGTGGATCATGTTAAATCGCTGAGCAGGAAGAAGTGGTTTTTTTAAATGTTACTTGCCATTTTGTCGCCTCTTTGTGCTCCAGGAGTTCTTGCTGTGATTCCAGGTTATTTTTCTGCAGTGTGATCACAAAGTAGTAAATGATGCGATATCCCTTTTCTGTTACTGAGAGAGCCAATAAACATCCTAATCTCACTTGCTGCACTGATGAGTAGTTTTATAGCTGTGTGGTGAGCATAAAACAAATGATTGGAGGACTCAAAGGCAGATTCCTGTGGCAGAGAAACATACATAGTAGTGAAACTTAGTATTTCTTTTTTCTTTGAAATTGGCTGCTTTGATTAATGCAGCCTGATGTATGCCAACATGTATCAGTTCTGTGTCAACTCCACTGTCTTACCGCTTTCCCTGTCTCTCCTTTTCCTCTTTTATTTGTTGTTGAATGGCTTCTTACACAGAGCGGTAACTGCAAAGAATTCACAGTAAAAAATGTCCATCAGTTCTCTTGGGGAGTGGGAGGGGAGGACACTGCAAGTTGGTCCATGGACGCGCTGGGCAGAGGCTTTCGATGGGTCTGGTGTCTGTGGTTGCTCTATCAGTGTGTTTCTGGAGTGAGAAAAGATGCGTCTGAGCCTTGGACTGAGAATGGAGTAAACCCTCTTTCTCTCCTGTTGAATGACAAGCAACATTTCTCAATGAGAGCTCAGCCAAGTCCTTAAATTAAATCCATTGTCATACATTAGGAAGTTTTCCCCAGCCTCTCAAAACTTACAGTTTTGTGAGTGTGATTTAATGGGACGTAGTCAAGCATGATTTAATGGCACATAAACTGCCTCGTACTCTGATATCCCGTTGATCTCAACGAGAGACAGAACTATAAGGTATCTGTTTCTTTTTGCTATTGATTCACGATATTTTGACGTAAATCCTGTGAGCAGGTGCCAGCCTACGTTTAACTGAAGAGAGGAGGGATTTAGTGGGGAAAATGTCAGTGTGTAACCTGCACTGATTAGTTTACAGGTGTTGGCGAGTAAGTACTGTTCGGCTCTGTACCAGTCGAGTAGTTCTCATCTGGTGAAGAGAATTGTGAGAGATCAACTGCAGCCAGCTCTGGTTTTCAGAAGTATTTCCAGATGTAGCAGGCCAGGCATTGCTCTTGGGTAAACTGGCCCAGTGCCTCTGTGGTGCAGGCACCTGGCTGCTGAGCACCTGATCCATTGGGGAGGACAGAGTTTCCAAGACAGCTTTTTGGTAGTGATGGAGAACTGGAAGTGGGCAAGTTTAAATTTAAAATGCGGTGCTGGTCTTTAACCCTGTGGATAACTAATCACTGACACCAACAGGTATGTACTATGGTGGCCTCTCCATTGTATTTAATTTAAATTTAAAAGTTTTCAAATGTGCAGAGTGTTCCCTTGGAATCCAGCTTACTGGACCAAGACTTTCTTCTGGGCAGAGCAGATACAGTGTGAGCTGAGTGCTAGAAATAAAACCAGAAACGTTCTTCTTCCAGAAGGCATGAGGAGCTGCAGAGGTTTTCCAGCCTACGTAAGAAATGGCTTTGTTTTGGTGTTAATTCAGGTTCTAGAAAAGCTCAGCAAAATCTCAGTGCAGCAGGTTTATTCCTAGAGCCTCTTGTGTCTCCCGTGTGCTGCTTAGCCCCAAGCTCCTCTGAGAACCTTCTCGAACATCACATTTATCTCATTAATTGCTAATCCCCAAAGAGAGCAGCCCACAGCCTGAGCTGAGGCCTGCAGCTGTTCAGGAATCCCCTTCTGGCCCCGGGCATCCTCTCTTGGGTAATTAGTGAGACTTGAATCCTGAATTTAGAAGTATTTTGGCCTGAGGTCTGAATTCTGAAGGCCAAAATGGCCACGGGCAGAGGGGGAAGATGTCTCCAGTGTGGTTTGATAGCCTGTGCGTTGCATGGGACTTGCCCCCGTGCCCCTCATCATTGCTCCTGCTGGCACCTGGGGTTGACGCTGGCTTTCTGGGCCATTTGTCTGGGTTGTGCTTGAAACACTGAAGGCAGCAGGAGTTTCACAAGGTGTTCCCTCACCTTGTGCAGAAAAAACAGCCCCTCAGGGTTGAAAAGGCAGTGTGCTTTCGGGTCTGGGGGGTGGAGGATGGAGCTTCATGAGCTGAAGTGGTGGGGAGCCATGCACCTCTCATCTCCTGTATGAATTTTCCCTGCTTTTTCAGACAAGTTCTCTGTTGGTCCTTCTAATTATATTTGAGTCTAAGCATTATATTTCCCCCTTTTTCCTCTCCCTGGCCCCAGCAGAGCCCAGAAGCACTGTGTGTTTTCCATCACACATTCATGCACATTTGTTGATGCATCAGCAGTAAATGACTGAGGTCCCACAGCATGGGGCTGTGGGCTGAGCAACGCGCTCAGCCCAGCCACTGAAGAGCACCTGTATGAGGGGGACTGACAAACTTGAAGTTAATTTGCTTTTAAATTGCCGCCTTTCTCTTTTCCTCTGGTTGCAACCAAAACCACCAGAGACCGTGGTGTTTATGCAAAGCTTTTACCTCGCCACCCCCCATCGCCTTTGGAGACTTACAGTTCTGTGCATATGAACAATGTGGATATTTGACCTGCACACTCCTTCCTTGGCCTTATCTCTTCTCTCTGTATCTTTGTTCGCCTGTCCTCAGCAATCAGGGAAGGAGAAGTGTGATAAGAGTGGTGCCGGGCGAATGCGAATGAGCAGGGGATGAACCTCAAAGGGCTGGCGTTGGATTTTCCTCCAAACCTCTTTGATCATAAACTGAGCTCTTTATCCCCCCGAAGCACGCCCCGAGGGAAAGCTTCCCAGAGGTGTGCAGTGATTAAAAGGAAATACTCGTGCTCTTGTGACCACCTTCTCTTCAGCTTAGCAGGTATTGGCATATATCAAAAGCAGGCTTTTGATCTCCAAGTCAGTTTAGTTTGACTTTCGTGTCAGGATCCTAGGGTCAATTGTCACTTTACCTCATCATGGCTGTTCTTTCATGTTAAAGAGAGATCTTCCCTTTAGAAGATCCTTTTCAGCATTTGGCACATTCCCTTTTGTAGAGAGCTTGGCTTTCTTTAGGGTAAGCAATAGTTAAATCAAGCAATACAGCCTTGGTTTTTTTCGGGCATACTTGTTTAACTGAAGAAGATTCATAAGGAACTGTGTTTCTGTTAAAATCTTTCTCTCCCAAGTCTCATTGTGGAGTCTGAGGAATGCCTGCTGTTGCCTAAGAAACGCCCAGCATGATTAAATATGGAGTCATTGTTGGGGAGTCAGTGGGCTTGAAGCGATGCTGGGATGTCGTTCCTCCACTCTTTCTTTGCTTATCTGGGCTGGATTTACTTGGTAAACGCTCATTGTAATTCTGCGAACATGGCTAATGTTGCATGTCTAATCTGTCATGAATGCAGAGAGGGAGTGGGGAAGCTCGTTTTCTTCTTCCCTTGCTTGTATTTATTCTAGGGAAAGCTGGAGAGTTTGATTAAATTGTTTGAAGTAGTTAAAGACCCGTTGCCTTTTGCCAGTACTTTATTGAGCTTAGGTTTCTGGTTAGGATAAAGCATGGCAATAAAACAATGTCTGTATCTGTTTGGGAATGATGTGTACTCCTTGGAGAGCTGTGGGTTACCTGGAGGACCTCTGCTCCTTGGAGCTGCCCTCGCTTTGCTCTGTGGGTGATCTTGGTCTCAAGGTCTGGTGTTTTGGTGTAACGAGAACCTGTTGCTTGCCAGGGTGGAGCTGGCTGGTGGGCAGCCTGGGAGCATCTTGCACCTCTGTCCCGCTCTGATGTGCGGAAATAAGAGGATGCCCAGCCACAAAACCAGCTCGAGTTAAGCAGTCGCTCCTGAACCCCAGAAAGCTGATTGCAAGTTTTTGGGTTTAACCCGTCCTGGCTGTGAAGTACAAAGCCACCTGTTTATGGCAATGCTCTGCTGGGGTACTTCAGAGACAGGAATGTATTCAGAAGTATCTGTGAAGAGAGCTGAAACATTTACTAAGACTATTTAACCAAAGGTCATTTCGTATTAATTTCATTCCAAAGCAAATGGGAAGAAAATTCACAAGTGCCGTTTAAGAACAAAGCTCATTTCTGAGCACCTATTAATCTTAAAACAAAACAGGAACGTGGAGTTTCGCTCTGAATGGTAAGGCCATTTTCTCCCTTCTGGAGGCTGCATTTTTTCTCCATGCCTACAGGCGTATGTCCACAGACAATGCAAACACAGCCTCAGCTAAGTGAGCTCTGGATTTACACTCTGCGCTGGGTGCTCCCTGAGCCTGGGGAGTGCTCTCTGTCGCTGCACTCTCTTCCCAGACAGCCCAGCTGAGATTATGCCCTGGCAGCCGTGGCACCCAGCTGTGCAAAGCTGGGGGATGTCAGCCATCGTCTTGCAGCGGGTATTGAATGGGTGCCCGACTGCGTGCTCTGCTAACGCTGCCTCTCTCTCTCTCTCTCTGCCCTTCATGCTGCAGGTGCAAAGAGCTGAAATATGGCAAGGACCTACCCCAGATCTCCATCATCTTCATCTTCGTGAACGAAGCGCTGTCGGTCATCCTGCGGTCGGTGCACAGCGCTGTTAATCACACGCCAGCTCACCTCCTGAAGGAGATTATCCTTGTGGATGACAACAGTGATGAAGGTGAGCAGTGCTGGGATCTCGGGTCTCTGGAACATCAGGAGGGTGTTTAATTTCCTAAAATCTCATGGAGGGGTTGTGCTTCTTTGGGAGCTGTGATGTTGCTGAGAGGCATGCAGTGTGAGGCGGTGAGGGCACTGGCTGGCACACCAGTTCTGTAGCAAAAAGGAAATGGGATCAAACCAAAATTAAAATCTGAAATAATTGTTGATCGAAAGAGTAGCTGAAAGCTAGAAGGCTAAAAGAAACCAGAGAGCAATCTTACCTGTCTCTTCACAGTGGCATCCAGAAGTTCTGGTTTCAGATGTATCCTCATTTCTAACAATAACACTTTGATTGTTGCAGAGATGTACCTCTAAATATTTACCATGGACGAGATCCTGGAGCTGAGTGAACTATTTCTGCTTTGGCCCTTTGCAGTGGTGTTAAATGAGATGTTTTCTCTGTGTGTGCCTCAGTTTCCCTATCTGTAAAATGAAGTCCTAGACTTTATAAGTGGCTGGGACCCTGTAGAGGCCCTCCTTCCTCTCATAATCTGCTTTTGGTTTGAGAAGGATAAGTAAGAAGAAAGAAGGGGAAACAAACACACACACCCCGCTCAAGTCAGGCCCCAGCAAAACATGGAGTGGGTTGTCAGGGTACACACCGATGTGGTTTGGGTCAGCCTGCTCTCAGTCACCATTGTGATGCCTTCCCTTCTGGCTTTTGGTAACACAAAGCTGCAGGAGGTGGTCTCAGGTAGAAGCATTTTCAGGCTCAGGTTCTTCCAAGATAGGTTTTTCCCAATATACGTTTGGATAATGCCATTAGGGTAATTAAAATCTTCAGGAAGAACAGCAAGTGGTTAAGTTACTTTGATTACTGCCGCCTTTATTTGTACTGCATGCCTTTAATGTTATTTTAAAAAATAATAGGCATGGATTCTGTGATGGGAAGGGCAGAACAGGGAAGGGTGTGGGACGTGGAGGACTCATTTCCAGAGGGAGTCTGAGAGGTTGCTTGTCAGTCTGCAGCGTGATGCGATGGTATACAGTGAGCTACTCAAGCCTATAAAAATAGGCACTCAGATACCACAGTAATGAGCACCACAGAAAGCTGATGAATTTTAATTACCATTAAAGGGAACAGGAGGACAGCTCCTCAGCTGATGGAAATTGCAGCAGCTCTGGTGCACAAGCTCAGATGATGTGCCCCAGCGAAGCCGTGGGATTTTGGGGCTGGAGCTGTTTGGCTGGTGAAGAGAAAGTGCAGGTGATGTGTCGCTGTGGTATTTAGCATTGCCCAGTACTTAGAGCGTTTGAAATACCAAAATGAGATGCTGCTTCTCCAAAATTTACCATATCAATGGGGTGAAGAGAAGAACAGTCTTGAAAAGAGAACTCATTGGTAATAATTACTGAGTTTCTCTACCCACTGCCACACACATAGAAATATGTTTCTAAACAGCCTCTCCCTGTCATTCAGTGTGCAGCGCCGAGGCTGATATTGAGTCAAGTACTCTGGAGACATCATCAAGAGACACAGGACAACAAAATGAATCCTCTCAGAAAGCGTCACCCCCCTGCCTCCACCGCCCCCAATAAGCTGAGACTGCAGCTGGCAGTGAGGATGCAGAATGAAATCTCTTTATCCTCTGCTGAGATTACGAGGCACCATCTTCCCTGGTGCTTTGGTGCTGGGGCTGGACTGGTGCTAGTGGGGTCTGGTGGTGGGGAAGGTGGCAGGGTTGTGACAGGGCAGTGCGATGGATGGCCAAGCTTGCGGCGTGCTCAAGCGCTTCCAGCTCTGGGATTTCCTCTTTTTACATGTTTTCACAGGCTGGCCAAGCTGCCCGGGATGTGTTGGAGAGCCTCAAGGCAACCACCTAGCCAGGGGGGCATATGCAGGGAGATGACCCAAATTGAGGGACAGATTCATACCTCATGTGGAAGAGGTGGGAAAATCCAACCCGATTGCGCACAAAGGCAGTGTGTGCTTTGCGTACCACCAAGAGGAGGCATTGATTGTGTTGGGATGATGAGCACCCAGGGTCCTCAGTGATGGGCCAGGGTTGTACAATGCCAGGGTGGCTCTGTCCTCAGAAACCTTGCGATGGAAGTGCGCAAGGAGGGAGGTGCAGGGAGGGAGGCAATGCTGTTAGCTGATAGGGTTATTTAGTAATGTCAGTGCTACGCTGTTGAGTCTTTGTAGGCATCATGGCAAATGAGATTTTTAAGGAGGGGTTTGAAGGAAGATAATGAGGTAACTTGGCAGATGTTTATGGAGAGCTCCTCCCAAGCATGTGATAATCTAGTTTTCTCATGTAAAAGAAATGATACAAACCAGAACATATCTATGGGACCCGTGTGTTCACTCTCTGCATTGTCAAGGAGGTTCAGTGACGGCAAAGAATTATTAATGGCAGTAACGTTGTCATATCGTTCCCACAAATAGTAGGAAATAATTGTGAGCAGCAATAGCAACTTCACGTAGTTGATGCTTCAGATATTACAAAGTTGTTGTAATACATAGATTTGGCTTCTACAGGGAAATAATTACAGGAATACAGTTTCTCATGAGCTCTAAGATTTAGAGATGAATCCTGGAGGATCAAGTTGAGGATGTTGTTGTGTGGATGCGACTTTGGTGGCTGTGATTGAAAAAGAGAAGGAATTACTCCAGCTTCTTCGTGTGTGTGTTTGGGGGACAGTTTGTATGGGTGTACAGCTTGGTGCTGTAGCCCGGGCAAAGGCTTTGGGGACTCAGTTTGATACACTGAGAGAAGGTTGACCTTCAAAGAGCGGTGGCTCAAAGCCAGTGGCTGTGTTGGACCCTCCTGGGTTTGCAGAGCAGCTTCTGGAAAGCTGCTGAAGTCTTGGGAAAGTCACTGGCTCGGGGCCGTGTGCGGTGGGGTTTCAGTGTGGGTTTGGTCAGGGAGCACTTTACAGAGATGTGAAGAGGAAATGCAGCCCCTGCTGTTGAACAACAAGGTGTGTTCCCAGAGCATATATAAAATGACCTCAGGGGTTTCCAAGTCATCTTCAAGTTTTACATCAGTCTTGGCGATGAAGGCAAGACCTGTGTAGGCTGCACACCCTGGCTGTTGTGTGCCCTTCAGGCAGAGCACCGACGAGTTACACAGACACCGTCAGCATCTTCTAGTGTGCTGGAGTTTCCAGAGCAGAACAAACTGCTGCTGGGGACTCATTAGACACCGCTTGCTCTTAGCTTTGTTGTAACAGAGTACGTACACCACCACCATACAACACAGAAGTACGCAATGGGAGATTAAAAGTTAATAAACGCAGTCATTCTGATTCTTCATATGTGAGCTGTCAATAGATAGAAGATACCAATGTATTGTAACAGAAGGAAATAAAAAAATATCCCTCCTTGAAGGAAAAAGCTTGGGGAGTTGTAGGCTGAGCCCCCTTCTCCCTTGAGCTGCACATTATAGTTCGTAAAGACTTTTTGGAAGCTGCTTTTGTTTGTGGTTGTTGCTGGGGTGTAATTACAAAGCCAGCGCGTAGGTTGTGTTTCCGAGTGATAACGTGTTTCCCAGGGTGTTGGAGGGATGCAGCAATGTGCCCCTGAGATGTTGCGTTATCTCACAGCTGCACACTTTGTCTGAGTCTGCTTAATCATCACCTGCTTTTGTGGTGGTGTTGTCTGTCTTTTAGAGCTTTTAATCTGGGATAATATCTCTTTGAAAAGCAAACCTCTCTGTATAAAAGAAAACCTGTGGATAAAAAACTGCTTAAAGGAGCTGGCTACACTCAGGGAGACATGCTAGGGTTTGTAATTTACCTTGGTGTAACATATTAGCTGCGACTTGATATATGGCTTTCTTGTTTTACAGCTCATTTCGATAGCAGCTACAGTGGTTTGTACGCACCCTCCTGGGAGTTGCCTTGCCTGCGTCTTGTGTGTGTTTGTGTTTAGAGGAAGGTTTTAGCAGAATTGCAAGAAGCTGAGTCATATCTCAGCTTTTCCAAGTCGCTGGTCCAGCCCAAACACCTAATTATTGCGATTGCTCAAACTAAAGATGGGTTTCTTAATTGCAGCTGACCTGTTGCTGTCCCACCACTGCTTAGGTCCAGAGCTTTCAGGCTTTCACCTTTGCCAAGGTGAGGAGGAGACCAGCTCAAACTGGTCAGAAACCAGACAGACTCCATGGTTTGTGTCTGTTTGGTTTATGCTGAACCAAATAAACCAGGACGTCGCAGCTGAATGCACCTACTGGGACCAGCTCTGCCTCTTAACACTGGATGAGGATCGATACGTGCAGCTGCTCCTGTTTTCAGAGTTTCCTCTTCAATATTTGCAGGCAAAAAGCTTTGGAGACTCACCTGGCTCGGTGTCTGCTGCAAAAATTCTTGTATCCGTTTACTGCCTGTTGAAGGAGTTTCTTTTGTGAGTTCGTGCTGCAGAAATCTAGGCCGTGATGGCTTTGGTGTTTCGGGACAGGGGAGGCCTGGTGTCCCCCATGGCACTGGAGTGCTTCCAGCCCTGGCTCCTGTGTCCTCCAGCCTTCACCGTTCCTGATAACAGCCTTGGGCTCTGTGGACTTTTCCCACCCAGCTCAGCCTGACAAACACAACTCTGTTTTCTTTAGGGGCGTAGAGGAGGTGCGACCGCTCCCTAGGACCACCTGGGCATTGCTGGGTAGGGAAGTGTCTGCTCTTGCCAGTGCCTTGAGCTCCTCTGCTGGCATTGGCCTCTGCTCCTTTCTTTGTGTGGCAGCAGGCAGTTCCCACCTGGGAAATTCAACAAGATTTGGGTGGGATTTGGGGAGATTTGGGTGGGATTTGGAGATATTTGGGCAGGATTTGCAGTGTGGAGCACTGAGCAGTGGATATTCCTGTGGTTGCTTCTGAGCTAATGTCCGTGACATGGATGCTTCAGTGGCCTCAGGTGGTTCAATTTCTTTGGGAGGCCTATTTCCTAGAGGGCTCACATAGATGACAAAACACTTTGCAATAGATAATGTAAGTGATTGCAGCTGCCAGATGAGTTTTTTAATAGCGCAACAGGTCTATTGGATTCTAGTTCCTTGGACTTGCCCTTTGGTGAAGATCAATACGAGCAGATCGAGAGCAAAAGGCAGTACTGGAATTGAACCTGCTGGCATTTTCAGTAGGACTTCTCTCTGCAGATCTGCCCAGGAAGTAGCTCATGCAATGTCAAAGACCAAACATTCACAAATGCCTCCATGTGCAAATATCGGTTACATTGTTAATAAACATGACATGATTGATGTGGGTGTGCTCTGAAGGATGGACCAGTGGAGGGGAAGGGATACAGAAGAGAAAGGAGTCTGGATTGTATTGCATTGCTCAGCTTGGGTCATGTTCCTGGTTGTGTAGCTGTGTAGACCTGCCCTCTCAGATACCTCACAACTGTGTGGCCTAAATACGTGTCCTTTGATCAGGAAGGATGAAGGTGAGCGGGGAGCCAGTGCTCTGCTCCTGTCTTGGCTCCTGCCTTTACTTGTTGTTACCTTGCATGCAGAGTTTCAGGTTATGAACACTAGGTTAATCGTCATGCTAAAATGGTCATCAGCTCAGTATCTAGTGGATATTCTCATTTTCAGCAATGAGCTGAAGGGGCAAAAGCCCTGCTATGACCCAGTGCAAGGCAGAGGTGAGGAGAATAGCAGCGAATTATCTCAACTGGGGGATGCTTTCTCCCTTGCTGTAGTTTGCCTGAAATCAGATCCAAAGGCTAGGTTGGTGGTTTGTGTGAAAGCTGCCTCCCTTAAGCAAGGGTATCCGTTGTTGTCCATTAGCAGAAGTCATTTACTTCCTGGTGTACTACTTCAGACCTCCCAACCTTCCTATTACAGCCCTGGGATGTGCTGTGAAGATAGAGCAGCTGGGGATGAAACATTTCTTAAGTTAATATGACAGATGAAAAGCTTTGCTGCTACTGACCTTAATGCAGCAGCTCTCTGCATCCGCAGCCTGGAGCCGAGCTCTGACAGCGCACGTCGGAGCTGCCGCTGGTTGTTTTCCTGTTATGCTGATGGCACTCGATGAAGTGACTGCCGAATGAAGGAAAACACAGGGTAAAATTAGGAATCGCTTCAAATTACTTGGATTAAGGTTAGATTTGTGAGTTGTGATTTCCAGCCTGCTTGAGTTTGGAGGGAGGGAGCTGAGTACGTCTGGTCCCACAGGATCAGCATCTGCAGGGCCAGGGAAGCTCTGACAGCACGGCTGTGCCTGTGCCAGGGTTTCCACTGATGCTTTTTGACACAGCCACATCAGCCCTGCTTGCTGATGAGGGGAGGCCTGGCCCTCAAATTGGAGTTTTGTGGAGCATCCCAAATTGACAGTTCACTTCTGATACTTTATACTGAATTTGCCACACCTGTGCCTCTGGATGTGCTGAGAAATGAAACCCAAAGCCCACCTCATCCCTGTGCCAGCTGTCTGGATGCCCAGTTGAGTGCCAATTATGTGTCTTGTAACACAAAAATAGTGCTCAGCAAACCCTGTGACCCGTGCCCTCCTCCCACAGAGCTGCCAACCAGTTCAGGAGAGCGAGAGGCTGGCAAAGGCCAGCCCAGATGTGCAGCCATCCTCCCCATTGGGCTTGCATGGGTGTGTAAGAAAAGGGAATTCTCACCCAAAAAGCATGTGCTATGTGTGGAGGGAGGACGGCAGGAGCAAAGCCGGCAAAAGTGTGCAAGGTTGTGCAGGAAGCCCTTAGCAGAGAGAAGGCCTGAAACCACGTTTCCCATGTCTCATTAATGCTTTTGTCTCTCCAAGTGCTTCTCCACTTGGGTCACAGCCCCTTGGGGATGTTTGTAGCGTGGGGCGGGGGGGTTACAAGGATGCGACTCGTAAGAATCTTCTCCATGGTCACCTCACAAGTGTCCATGACACATGGGTGCGCTGTGTGTGTCCATGGCACATGGGTGCGCTGTGCAGGCCTTCACGCTCTCAGCAGATCAGTTCTTCACCCCTTGGCATCACGTGCCCTCTCAGAAAGGAGGAGGCTGTTGCTGTGTCTCATTTCTGCCGAGCTGCTTGTTGCATGGCATGATGGGTGTAGGAGTCTCTGAGGCTTCAGGCTTCGCTGCAGTGGAGACGGGAGGTTACAGCTCTTCCCTGTTTCACACCAGCTCTGCTCTCCTTTGAGCTGCTCCAACAATTGCCTTGAAGGTTTTTCCCGTCTTCCTTCAACTAAGATTAGAACTCCCATTTGAAAGTTGTTTTAATTGTTCAGTCTGGTCTCTAATGCAGTAGTCTGCAGCATTACTGACTTCCCTTCTGACAGAAATACCGGTGCTGTGCTAGTGGGGTTTCATCTGTCAAAAAAAATCTGTCTCTGTCTCCTTAAAGCCATTCGGAAGAGTTGTTGTCTCCATAAAATATTGGTTTTTCTCCGAGTGGCTCAGCATGAAATGGAAGTTGCTGAGTTATGAATGTATGTGATGCAGATGCTTTGAATTGAGGAAGGGGTTCATTTGCTTTATTCTTTTTATTCCCACTTCAGCATAAAAGAGAAATGAGACTCCGGGGAAATTGTTATGTGAGGGGAACCATCCCAGAAAGGCGGTCTGAAGAAAGCACGTTTTATGTGCTTGGAAGAAGGCGTGGAAGGGAAGGGAACAGATAATCCCTTCTGCTTTGATGATTTCTCAGGCTGAGGCCAGCAGATGGGACTTGCTGTTTACTCTTTTGCTCCCCTTTGCTGTGTTCCCTTCATGTAGGAGCCCACTTGTGCTCATATGTCTCAATATTTTACTCTGTGGGTAAAATTTTTATTTTTATTTTTTTTTTTTTTCTGGAGAAGAGTGTGTGTGATAGTAGACCATGATTTGGAGTCACAGACCATATCTTAATTTTGTGATGACCTGCAGCCTCACAGGGATAAAAGACATTCTCAGGAGCTGCTTTCATGGTGTCAGTAGTCTGCGTTGGTACACATTGGCATTCCTGAGATTTTACAGAGTGGCTCTCACCAGTAGATATTTGTGCATTTAACTGATACGCCAGGGAGTAAAAGGACCACGGTTTCTGGCAGAGCACTAGCACTTTTCCAAATTGTTGAAAAAGCATGCTAGTCCTTACCCCTAATTGTAACCTTTCACGTGCTTCCACGTTCAAAGTCCTGTGTGTCTTTTATACTCAATACTTTATATACTCAACTATCAGAAAGTTCAATGCTGGCAATGGCTGCAGGCTGACAGATCCATTCTGTTCTCAGCTGTACCTCATAACCAGGCTTGGACAACACAAATCATCTGCAGTTTTCAGTAAACACAAGATACGTGGTATGAGCATCTTCTGAATCAAGAAAAAAATCTCTTTCATCCTATCCTAAAAGCAGGGAGAATTTCAACTTTTCTAGTGGCAAAGTTTGGAAAACGTACAGCAAATGCCAAGACTGTAGTAGTGAGGCTGGAGAAGAAGGACAGCAAAGCTCGTACACAGTTCAGTGTAGTTTAAGTTACTTCAGATGGGTTTTGCAGCATTTCTAGCAATCCCTTCAGCTAAAATCTCCATCAGAAATTCAGAGCCACTAATGTTTGGTATCCACAGGTGACTTCTTTCTGTCCTAGTCTCTCAGTGGGGTGATACCCAGGTATTGCAAAGCAATCTACCTGGCCTCTTGCTGCCTTTGCCTCTAAAGATGGCATTTGGGCTCCTTAGTTGTCCAACATCAATGTTTTTGACAACGTTGAATTTCTCTTTGTAAGGGTTGTGGTCAGTACACCATCAGGTGGTCTTTGCAGATCAGCATTGATTGACCCAGATTGGTTATGTGCCTCCCGTGGTGTTCAGAGATGTGGGGCTCCCATCAGTTATGCTCATATCCAGCGATAAAGTGGGTTTATTTTAGGTGGAAACTGTTGCACCTTGTCAATGGGCTCTCTGGCTCTTCTTCTCTAGAGGAACTGAAGGCACCGCTGGAAGAATACGTCAATAAGCGATACCCAGGGCTGGTGAAGGTGGTGCGCAACCAAAAGCGGGAAGGCCTGATCCGAGCTCGAATCGAAGGCTGGAAAGCTGCCACGGGCCAGATCACTGGGTTTTTTGATGCCCATGTGGAGTTCACTGCTGGCTGGTAGGTGCTCAACCTCAAGGCCTTGATTACAGGGGGTGGGATGCATTAACCAAGACAACGTCCATCATTTTGTAAAAATGTGTTTGCACACAAATCCAGTGGCTTATTATCCTGTCTTCTGGACTGAATGGCACTGACGAGATATGGTGGGAAGGTTCAAGGAAAACCTTTCCTTGTCCTTGTTTTCTGTCATCCTTTTCTACTCCCTCCTTTTAGACGTGCGCACCTCCCTGCCTCTGTTTCTATTTTTCAGGTTGATTTCCCATTCCCTTAGCCCTAAGTAATTTCTGTAACTCTGAAAAAAGCCCAAAAAGCAAGGGATTGAAAGAGAAAGTGTTGGCTGCTTCCTTGCAATTTGCAGCTGGATCCCACTGGGAAAGGCTTAGATGTTGGAGATTGATTTGTTTCTTCTGTAGCTGGCAAGTGCAGAGGTGCAGAAGCAGCAAAAGGTGTTTCATAAGAATTTTTTTCAGAGAGATTCTAAACATTTCAGTTCAAGTGGCTTAAGTTTGAGTCTAGATCATGAGAGGAGCCTGTGAGTGTTGTTTTTTTTTCTCTAACCAAATGTAAAAAATAAATGGTCTGTGTTTAGAAGAGCACAGGTAGAAGAAGCTAACTTGTGTCTAATCTGAACAAAGAGTAGCATCCACAAGAAAAATGCTCTATCAGCTGCAAACAAAGAGTTCTGTGCTGTTACTGAATTCTTTGTAATGATAATGCAGCTGAAGGCTGTCTTTAAGAGCCATTTCTTATGTTGATATCTCTGTTCCCAGCTGAACATTCCTCTCTTCTCTTAGGTGTCCTAAGTCAAAGGAAGCTCCCATTTACTGAGCTCTGAGACATCATCTCTAGGGCTAGAGAGTGAGCTTTTCCACAGCGGGAGCTGAACTCACTGGTGTCAGGTACCCGTTGCTGGTGCTGGAGGCACCAGGTTGCTCCTGGTAGTGGTGGTAGAGTGAGCCCAGGGCCATCGGTTGCTCCTGGACTGCAGAAGTGAGGCTGAGCACAGTCCCTGCTCTGGACTCATCTGGGTGTCCCAGAGATTAATTCTGTAGCTGTAGAGTCCTTGAACTGTGTCCCAGGGGAAAGAAGACACTTCAGAGAACCCTGCTTTTAAGAACTTACCCTGGTCTGTCCAGGGACATGGGTTTTTTTGGATTTTTTTGGACTTAGGGGAAGTTAAAGCTAGTTTGGACTATTTAAAGCATAGTTTAAACAAAACACATCCTTCATGGCCTTGCTTTACAGAAGGGAAGTTTTCAAGCCAGGCTTCCCAGCCTGTGGATTGTGTTTTCACCCATGCATGACAGCACAGGGATCTGTGTGCAGTTTCCCTGCAGATGCACATCATGGCTTTACACAGGATGACTGCCCAGGTGGAACACAAATACCTGAGAGCGTGTCTGGCCTCATGCTCTGACACCAACCGCAGCCAGAAGCCTATGAGAGCATAAATGGGCAGGGCTACTGTGTACTCACTGTGGAAAGAGCTGACTCCTTGTGGACCATTTTGTGCCTGTTTCTTTTGATGGTCCCCAGTTCTTGTATGGGAGTCTCCAGGTGGTTATGGAGAACCTTCTCTGAGCCACTCTTAGCTGTAGAACTGGCCCCTAGTCAGTCCTATCATCTGACTTTATTGCTACCTTAATAAAGATGTCAGGAAAGCTCAGCTTAAAAGCCTGAACATTTTTAAATTTAAAAAGTACAGAATATGGAATTACTACTTTTTAATGCTTTTTCACACCAACACACCAGAGAAAACATGGCATACTGACTCTGCAGGAAAAGATAAGGTCTGGTTTTACAGGCTTTAATTCATTTCCACAGCTTAATGCCTTAGTTTGTGGAAACAGTACTGTCCTCATGCTGAAAGTTTCAGCTGAACTGAAGTGAATGTCAGTGAATGTGTGAGGTCACTTGTGTAGGAGAGCACTGAAAGCCTCCAGACCTCCGGAGCTGCAGGTATCTGAGCTCTGTGTGGGGCTGCTGGCCCCGCTGCTCTGATGGCAGCTCCGTGCCAGGGACGTGTCTGGGTGGGAAATCCCATCAAGTGGAAGCGCTGAAGCCTCTTGCAGCATCTCCCTCGTGGCTGACAAAGCTTGGCAAGCCTTTCAGAAATAACCTTTTAGACTTGGCAGCTTGAATGCTTTGCCTCTCCGCGTGCATTGTGCACTGATAAAAGCACAGGCGAGTGGAAGGGTGAGACGGGCCAGTGCATTGCGATCCGAGGTGACTCGCTGATTCTGCCGGAGCCTCATGACAGTCTCCAGGCTCCTCAGGCTGGGTTTTGCTGTGTCTCTGTGAAGACATGATGCCACTGCTGAACAGGAGAGAGGAATCCATGTCATTATCTTCTATTTGCTGAACGGTGACAAGAACGCCTGTTTTCTTATCGCTATTTACATGCACAAGCTGTACAGAAGCTGCATTGTCCATCTGCAAATTATTGAAGTAATTCACCGTCTCCTCCTGCGCTTTGCTTCTTTTTACCAGGGCTGAGCCGGTGCTTTCCCGAATTCAGGAAAATCGGAGAAGGGTCATCCTTCCCTCCATAGACAACATCAAGCAGGACAACTTCGAGGTGCAGCGCTATGAGAACTCTGCCCACGGGTACAGCTGGGAGCTGTGGTGCATGTACATCAGCCCTCCCAAGGACTGGTGGGATGCCGGAGACCCCTCACTGCCCATCAGGTATGACACAGAGCCCTCCGCCAGCGAGGTGCAATGAGGCAAAATGCCAAAAAATAAAATGAGGAAGCCAGCTTAGAGGGGTTGGACATAATATCGTAACACGAGCCAGCTCAGGCTGTAACACAAGCCTGGAGAGGTTTTGTTAGGGTACAGGGATTTGGAAAGGGGTATTATAACGATATGCAAAAACGCTGGGGAAGTATAGGAACTGTGTAGATTTGTAGAGTCTTATGTTTAACTGCATGTGACAAAGTCACTTTACCTTAATTACAGCATTAAGTTTTTGCAGATCATAAGGAATGAGGTGATTATTCCTGCGTAATGAACTGAGCGTGAATTCATGAAATACAGCGCTGGATTTTCATTAATAAGAAGTACATCTCCTCTCGGGGCAAACTGTAAAATGTATCTTAGGTTGTTGTAACGCTCCAGTTTACAGCGTTGGCTGCTCTGAAATGTCGTCTCAGCCCCTCCAGACTTCAGGTGTGGGACAAAGCCCGCACCAACAAAACAGAAGCAGGAGTGGAGGGAAGAGCTGGTGTGGGTGGGAGATGAGGGCTGCTCTGTGCTGAGGTCAGTGGTTTCCCTTACAGCCCCTAAATATTAGAAGTGATGCTGTGATCAGGGGTTTTCTGGCCAGGTGCCTATTGCTCCTAACTTGGTAAATGTGGAGTAGGCTTGTCCTTAGATATCTAACATGCATATGTGCAAATCCATGCCTGATCTGAATCCTAAACCAAAATACCTGTGCTTAGGTCAATGATAGAATCCCTGGAAGCTGAAATTCGGTCTGTTCCCATCTACACAGAGATGTTTTTTATTCCCTGGGGCTCCCTTGTTCCAGACAGCTTATTCAGCCACCAGTGGAGGAGCTGACAGTTTATTATGGGCAGGAATCAAGTCTTTGAGAAGTAAACAGGGTTTTTAACCAAATGCAAGCTGCTGGGCTTGTTAAAGGAGGGGCTGAATGGCCGGGGTATACAGGAGGCAAAGCTGAGGAATTCAAAAGCCTTTGCAAATAAGGTGTGGGCAGCGCGGTGCTGCAGTCCTGACGGCTGCATGATTCCAGTGCCCAGGCTGGTGCCTGTGGAGGATGATCAAAGTGGACCGTCCCTGTTGGGATAAGCCTTTCTCAGCCAGTGGATATGGAAGTCAAGAAAGACTTGCAGAGAAGAACAGCCTCTTTTATTAGACTAAACTGCTGTGGTTGGGAGGAACAGGCAAGCTTTGGCATATGGGATGTCCCTGGTGACTGGACAACACCCTGGGAGCTTGCTGTGGTTCAGAACTTGTGGGCAAGGTGCAGTGAGGGAACTGCACCCACCCAAATATGATATTTAAATGTATAACATGCCCTTTTGTTCTGTCGTCCTTCAAAAATGTGGTTTTAACTTCAGTTTCAGTGTGCTTAGGCGACCAGTTGAGGAGGGCAAGCTGGGGAGGGACAGACTTTGTTGTGGAAGCTGGTGTTTGGTGACAGGGGAGATGAGAAGGGAAGGAGACAGGGAAGAAGAAGAGGAGACTGAGGAAGGAGCTATGGAGAGCCGAAGGGTTGGGTGTTTGTGAGGAGGCAGAGTGGGGAGGTCAGTACCTAATGCAACAAGGGTGTTGGTTTCGTAGGATGTGGCTTTGCCCTGGGATCCCCAGATATGAACCAGTTTACGAAGGCGGCCACCAAGACCAGGGCTGTAAATGGGGTCAAGCAGGTGTTGGACACCTACCTGCATCTCCAGATACACCAGTACACTTCTTATCCTTGGTTCTCTGCTGAGAGCCAGCAGGTACTGCTGAACTTCGAGTGAGCTCTGCCTCGAGGTTTTATGTACTTTGGATTTACTGCTACAGAAATGTCACTCCAGTCTTCAAAAAGGGCAA
>NW_010182847.1:0-5413 GCF_000695765.1 Mesitornis unicolor
GAGAGGACTGGGAGCCCCCCAGGGATGTGGGGGTGCAATGAGGGCACCCCCTGGGGAGCCTTTTAGGGTGCAGGAGCTCCCCCCTAACAAGGCTGGGGGTGCAGTAAGGACCCGTTCTGCAAAAAAAAGCCTCCCCACCCCAAATTTAGGGTGCAAGGAGGGCACCCCACGGAGTGGGAGTGCATTGGGGAGCCCCCTCGGTGCAATAAGGGGACACCCCCCCCACTCGTACCCACTCCCAGGGGGTAGGGTGCAATAGGGAGCAACCCCTGATGCGAGCATACACATTTGCCTGGGGTGCAGCGGGGTCCCCCCCTCAGGTTGTGGGGTGCAAAATACGGCCCCCCCTTCCCAGCTGGGTGCTCCTCCATGCGGTGGAGAGTGCAGTAAATTCCCCTCTCCCCAAAAACAGAGACCTCCTGGGGTGGAGGTTGACCCCCAAATGTGCAGAACGGAGCTGGGTTTAACTGGAAAGATACTGGGAGGGGGGTGTGGGCCGAATAAAACAACAAACAGGGGTGTGAACGTGCAAAATACCCCAAAATCCTCCCCCCCCATCGCATCCCTGGGTAGGAACACTGCAGAGCTTGGCTTTTTAGGACAAGGAGGGTTTAATTTTTTCAAAGAAATTAAATTAATTAGCTCAAACGGAGCAGGAATCCCCCAGGGCAGACGAGTGACGCAGAGCGAATACAGAGCCCGGCCTCCAGTTTCCTCCAAAAAACCTGCGAGGAAGGGAACAACCCCCCTGTAACGATGCCAGGGGGGCTCCCCGTTGGGAATAATTGTTGTTAATTAATTAAGAAGTGTGGGGGCGTGGCCGCTTGACCCTGGGCTTGGGTTTTGGGATACCAAGATGCCGGACGCGGAGCGGATGTTGACTATGCAGAGGAGGAGGAGGAGAGGGGGGTGATGGGGCAGGGAATTATGGGTTCATTAGCCACCACGTGTTAATTATGGTAATTAGCGGTGGCAAGGTAGGTGGCACTGAGTCTTTTGAGATTGGGAATTTTGCGGTGAAATTTTTGTGGAATTTTGCGGTGAAATTTTTGTGAAATTTTTGTGGAATTTTGCGGTGAAATTTTTGTGGAATTTTGCGGTGAATTTTTTGTGGAATTTCGCGGTGAAGTTTTATGGTGAAGTTTTGTGGAATTTTATATAGAATTTTGGTGGAATTTTATATAGAATTTTGGTGGAATTTTATATAGAATTTTGGTGGAATTTTATATAGAATTTTGGTGGAATTTTATATAGAATTTTGGTGGAATTTTATATAGAATTTTGGTGGAATTTTATATAGAATTTTGGTGGAATTTTATATAGAATTTTGGTGGAATTTTATATAGAATTTTGGTGGAATTTTATATAGCATTTTGGTGGAATTTTATATAGCATTTTGGTGGAATTTTATGGTGAAGGTTTGTGGAATTTTATGGTGAAGGTTTGTGGAATTTTATGGTGAAGGTTTGTGGAATTTTGCAGTGGATTTTTGTAAAATTTTCCATTGGAATTTTGCTATTGAGAATTGTTTATATTGGGAATTTTTTTGGATGTTGGGTTTTTGAATTATCTTGGAATTTCTTATATTGGAAACTTTATGGAATTTTTAATCTTGGAAATTTAACGGAATTTTGTATTGGGATTTTGGGATTTTTTTGTGGGACTTGAGATATTGGGGACTTGAGATATTGGGGACTTGAGATATTGGGGACTTGAGATATTGGGGACTTGAGATATTGGGGACTTGAGATATTGGGGACTTGAGATATGGGAGTTTTTTACCTTGGAATTTTTTATCTTGGAAATTGAATGAAATTTTATATTGGGATTTTATTTTGGGATTTTTTTGTGGAATCTGTGGAATTTTATATTGGGATTTTAATGGAATTTTATACTGGAACTTTTAATGTGAGAGTTTTTTTATATTGGGGATTTTTTATAGGTATTTTATTAGAATCCTATATTGGAGTTTTGAGTGGGAAATTTTGAATGGGAAATTTTTACGGAATTTTGAATGGGAAATTTTAAAGATTTCCACCCAAATCTCTGCTTTTTCTCCTTCTAGGAGGTGCCCCAGGAGCATCTGAGCTCACTGAGGAAAAGCCGTGAAGAAGCCAAGGCTGAGAGGGAGCGGCAGAGCGAAGATTTACTGGTGAGTGTGGATTTTCCCCCTCAAATTCTCTCCTTTTGGCTTGGGGAATGCCTTTTTCACGTCGATTTTGCCCCTTTTTGGGTTTTGCAGAAGCAGACGGAGGTGGAGAGGCAGAAAATCGTGGCCGAGTGCAAGGAGCTGCGGGGTTTTTTGGAGGAGAAGGAGCAGCTTTTGCTGTCGCGCTTGGAGGAGCTGGAGAAAGACGTGGTCAAGAGGAGGGACGAGAGCGTGACCCGGCTTTCCGAGGAGATCGCCCAGCTCGATAAACTCATCAGCGAGCAAGGGGGGGAAAACGGCCCCGCAAACCAGGCCGGACAGGTGGGAGCAACTGGGATGAGGCCCTCCCAGACTGGGATTTTTGGGGTGAAACTGGAAGAGTTTGGGGTTGGGGTCCGTGGGGTTTGAAAGTCACTTTGTGCTGGGTTGGGGTCTCTTAATTCCATAACAGAGATGACCCATCCGTGAATCTGGGTTATTTTGACTTTAAGTTGGGGTTTTTTGGGGTGAAACCCCAAATGTTAGCAGTTTTAAGGGGGTAAAATCGGATATTGAGGCTGCTTGGGCTTCCTTTGATCCCAAAAAATACCCCCCAAAAAATGTCCTAAACACTTTATATCACTCCAAGCACTAAATGCTCAAGATTTTGGCAACTTGATATCAATAATTTTTCCAAATTTCTTTAAAAATTCTCAATATTTTCCTTCCTCACGCTAAAAAAAAAACCCAGAATAAGGAAAATATTGTAATTATCAGCTTAATTTTGCCTTTTCCCCGAGTCCTAAATGCACTCGGCTTTGGAAGTGGCTGCTGAGAGCAGAGCAGCCCAATTTTGGGGAGGATTTTGGGGGTAAAAAGAAGACTTTTCCTCATTATTTATTTTCTAATTCTTTTCCAGGGTGTTGCCCCGGTGGGAAGCAGGTGAGTGCAAACCAGAACCCTTACTGGTTTAACTGGGAGAATAACCCAACACCAAGCCTCTTCAATAGCGGGGCAGGGGCTTTTTCCCTGCCTCAAATTTGCAGATTTTTCTATATTTTATTGTATTTTTTGGTCCTAATATTTCGTTTTCTTGCCCAGTTTGGAGAGCTGGATGTTTTGCAAACCCGAGGGCGGCTTCGCAGAGCTGGAAAAGAAACTCAAGAGCTTTTCCCAGAAGAGCGCGGTGCTGAAGGAAGTGTTGCTGGAGTTCAAGGGTGAGTTTTCTGTAAGGCTTTCCTTAAAAAAAATCTGTTAAAAATTTAAATTCTTAACAGAATTTTGAGTTTGGGCCGGCGCGTTTGAGTTTGGGCCGGCGAGTTTGGGTTGAGGATGGGGTTTTGGATTTGCAAACAGAATTTTGGATTCGGGGCGGAATTTGGAAATTGTAGCAGAATTTTTGAATTTGTGGTGGAATTTTGAATTTGTAGCAGAATTTTTGAATTTGTGGTGGGATTTTGAATCCAGGACAGGAATTTTGAGTTCATAAATGGGATTTTGGATTTGCAAACGGGATTTTGGATTTGTGGTAGGATTTTGAACTCTTAGCAGAAATTTGTATTTGTGATGGGAATTTTGGATTTGAGGTGGGAATTTTGAATTTGTGAACAGAATTTTTAAATTTGGGGTGGGATTTTGAATTCATAAATGGGATTTTTGAGTTTGTAGTGGGAATTTTGAATTCTTAATGGTATTTTGAATTTGGAGCAGGGATTTTGAATTCAGGGTAGGATTTTTGGATTTATGATGGGAATTTTGAATTCGGGGCGGGAATTTTGAATACGCGATAGAATTTTGAATTTGTTTCTTAACGGGATTTTGGATTCGGGGCCGGAATTTTGAATTTGTAAACGGGGTTTTGAATCCACGGTGGGAAATTTTGATTTCGGGGCGGAATTTTGAACTTGTTTCTTAACGGAATTTCGAATTTTGGATTTGTAAACGGGATTTTGAATTCCTAAAATCTGAAATTTAACTTACAGTGTGATTTTGGTTTGAGCTGCGTTCTTGTTTCTCTATTGCTTAAGCATCTGCTCATCAAAAATTAAAATCTAAAAGCCCTTTTTGCCTGAAAAGCAGCAAATTTTCCCCAGATTTCTACATGGATGGAGCCATAAAATGAGGTCACATGTGCATAAAAAAAATCTCAATTTATTTCTTTTTTTTTTTCCACAGAAAATCTCCGTTTCGAGCTGGAGAACGACACAGGTGAGCGTGGGTTGAATTTTGGGACCCTGCCCTTTGTTTTTTGGGCAAAAATTGGGCAATTTCAGCTTCCCCGTTGGACTTTGCAACCTCGGCGTTCGCTGCCAGGACAAAATCAGCCATTGAATGCTCAAATATTTGTAATCTTTTTATTGGTAGCGATGAAAATGATGTCATTTTTGCCCAGGAATTTGTATTTTTAAAGCAAAGAGGCTTTTTTTTCTGCTTTTAATTTGCATTTTTGAGCACTTAAAGCTGTTTGAATTTACATTTTTTGGGTGCCTAAAGCTTTTGGGGGTGACTTAAAGCTGCTTTAATTTTCATTTTTGGGCACTTAAGTCACAACTCAACTGCTTTAATTAACATTTTTAGGCAATTAAAAGTTTTTGGGGGTGACTTAGCTGCTTTAATTTGCATTTTTTTGGCACTTAAAACTGTTTTGATTCACATTTCTGGGTGCTTAGTTTTTGAAGTTTATGTTTTTGGGCAGTTAAAGCTTTTTAATTCCCATTTTTGGGCACTTAAAGCACAACTCAGCTGTTTTAATTCACATTTTTGTGTGCTTAAAGTTTATTTAATTCCCATTTTTGGGCTCTTAAAACACAACTCGGCTGCTTTAATTCCTATTTTTTGTTATTTAAAGCTTTTAAATTAACATTTTTTGGCTCTTAAAGCACAACTCAGCTGTTTTAATTCTCATTCTTGGTCACCTAAAGCTTTTAAATTCCCATTTTTGGGCTCTTAAAGCACAACTCAGCAGCTTTAATTCCCATTTTGGGGCTCTTAAAGCTTTTAAATTCCCATTTTTGGGCTCTTAAAGCACAACTCAGCTGCTTTAATTCCCATTTTTGGCTTTTAAAGCCTTTAAATTCCCATTTCAGGCTCTTAAAGCACAACTCAGCTGCTTTAATTCCCATTTTTGGTCACCTAAAGCTTTTTAATTCCCATTTTCAGGCACTTAAATCTTCTTTAATTCCCATTTTCAGACCCTTAAAGCCTTTTAAACTCCCATTTCTTACCCTTGAACCCCATCTCCCACCACCACCCTCTCCCTAATTCACCCCATAACCCCCCCACCCC
>NW_010182847.1:5445-5666 GCF_000695765.1 Mesitornis unicolor
CTTTTCCCCATCCCCCAGGTGATTTATCGCTGGACCCCGACACTGCCAACCCCTACCTGGTGCTGTCTGAGGACAAGAGGAGCGTCCGGCTCCGCGGGGCCCCCCAGGACCTCCCGGCGCACCCCAAAAGATTCGACTTCTCCTTCTGCGTCCTGGCGGCCGAGGGTTTCATATCGGGGCGCCACTACTGGGAGGTGGAGGTGGGGGACGGGGAAAGTTGG
>NW_010182847.1:5761-6044 GCF_000695765.1 Mesitornis unicolor
AAAGGGAAAAATTGGGATCAATATCAAGCGTTTACCTCCCCGGAGACCCCACTGTCCCTATGCGAGCGGCCGAGGAAAATCGGGGTGTACCTGGACTACGAAGGGGGGTGGGTGGCGTTTTATAACGCCGATAACATGGCCCCCATTTTTACCTTCACGGCCGCTTTCACTGAAAAAATCTTCCCCTTTTTTTGGCTCTTTTATGTGGGCTCCTCCCTTTCCCTTTGCAATTAAAACCCCCGAACCGTTTCACTCCCTGCAAGTAGCACCCACCCCCATTTTT
>NW_010182847.1:6442-9291 GCF_000695765.1 Mesitornis unicolor
AAAAAAATAGGCTGGAGCCCCGTTTATTCGCTAGTGCTAAAATTAAAAAAGCAACAAATAAACCCAAAATTTCCCCCCGGCGTGCGTTAAAGCTCCCCCCCCCGTTTGGATAACGCTGGAAATTTGGGGTTGGCTTTGTGGATTTTGGGGTGAAATTCTCGGATTGAAGGAAGGGGAAGCGTCCGGTTTTTAGGTGCGATCTCGCGCGCGCGCCCGCTTGCGACCCCCAACCTCCTCCCCCACCCACCCCGCCATGATGTGATCCCGCGATGCTGTTGTGTCTCTTTGCCTTTGTCGCTGTTTTAGTGGGGAAATAAAAGTTGCTGTGCAGAAAAAAAACCACCAAAAAAATGCTAAAAAAAAAACCCTCAGAATTTGATGGTTTTCTGTGTTGGTTTCAGAAGGAAAAGCTGCGGTTTAGGTTTGTTCATCAACCAAGCTCCTCCCACCTCCCAAGGATGGTCCCCGTTCAGAGCCTTGGGTTACTTGCAGTTGAAAATTAAACTGAAAATGGGCTAATTTGAAATTTAATGACAAATTTTGAAATTTAGCGGCTAATTTTAATGTTAAAGTTTAGGTTTGATGACCAAATGTGGCGTTAAATTTTGGATTTAATTCGATTTTAATGTTAAATTTGAAATTTAGTGACTAATTTTAATGTTAAATTTTAGGTTTAATGACTAAATGTTAAGAGTTAATGACTAAATTTTAGATTTAATTACTGGCTTTCATGTTAAATTTTAGATTTAAGGACTAAATTTTAGATTTAATGGCTGAATTTAATTTTAAATTTTAGATGTAATGGTTGAACTTATATTAAATTTTAGACTTAGTGGCCAAATTTAATTCTAAATTTCAGATTTAATGGCCGAATTTAATTTTGCCTTTTTAATTGGGTTTTTTGACCCAAATTGCCTGTTTTAGTGGATTTTATGACCTAAATCGCCTCTTTAATTGGGTTTTTTGACCTAAATCACCTTTTTAAGTGGGTTTCTTGACCTAAAGTGCTTTTTTACTGGCTTTTATGACCTGAATTGCTGGATTTCAGTGGATTTTTTGACCTAAATTGACTTTTTTACTGAATTTTTTTCCTTTAATTGTCATTTTTAGTGGATTTTATGATTTACATTGCCTTTTTTAGTGGCTTTTTGGACCCAAATCGCCTTTTTGGTTGGTTTTTTTTTACCTAAATCGCCGTTTTTATTAAATTTTACAACCTAAATCACCGTTTTTTTTGTGCCAAAGCACACACATCTCCTTTTTCCCCACCCATTTCTCATCAAAACTCAGCGCCGAGGTCACCAACACAAGGAAAAACCCAGGTTTTTACTCAAAAATACGCCTTTATTGAGGATTTTGGCAGCTTCCCGCTCTCCGCCAGCCGCGAACTCAGGGTTTCTGATGGAAAAGGTGGGATTTTTACCCCCCAAAACGCCGGTTTTTGTCCCAATTCGTGACGCTTCAAGGGCGCCGCTTAATTTCGCTCCCAAATTTCTCATTTTGGGCCCAAAATCGGGAGATTTGAGTCCAGCTACGACCCCTCCTTTTGGGGTGCGCCCGCCTCCTCCCTGCCATCCCCTCGACGCCCACCAGGGGGCGTCGGCGCCGCCTCCGCATCTGAATCGTCCCTGAATTGCGGCGCCTCCACGGCTCCGGGGTTGAAATTGGGGGCCGGGGGAGGCACGGGGGCGTTTTGGGGGTGGCTTTTGCTCTTGTGGGCGGTGACGTTGTCCTTCTTCTCGAACCTCTTGCCGCAGAGGTCGCAGGAGAAGCGGTAGGAGGCGTCGGCGTCGTGCTTGCGCATGTGCCAGTTGAGGGAGGCCTTCTGGCGGCAGGTGAAGCCGCAGATCTCGCACCTGGGCCGGGAGCGGAGGGGAGAGAAGAGAAAAGATGTAAATGGAGATGAGGTGATGGGGATCACGCGATGGCGGGGCGCTGGGAGGTGGAAGGGATGTTGAAAGATCATCCGGTCCAGCCCCCACCCCCCTGCCAGAGCAGGATCACCCAGAGCAGGTAGAGAGAGAGAGAGAGGAAATAGGAAGGAGAGAGAGAGTGGAAGTAGAGGAGAGAGTGCAAATAGAGGAAATAGGAAATGGAGAGAGAGTGGAAATAGAGGAGAGGAAATAGGAAAGAGAAGAGAGTGGAAGTAGAGGAGAGAGTGTTAAATAGAGGAAAGAGGAAAAATATGAGAGAGGAGGGAGTGGAAGTAGAGGAGAGAGTGCAAATAGAGGAAATAGGGGAAATAGGAAATAGGGGAAATAGAGGAAATAGGAAAGGAGAGAGAGAGTGGAAGTAGAGGAGAGAGAGAGGAAAGAGGAAATAGAGGAAATGAGAGAGAGTGGAAAGAAAATAGGAAAGAGGAAATAGGAAGGAGTGGAAGTAGAGGAGAGAGTGCAAATAGAGAAAAGAAATAGAGAAAATAGGAAATGGAGAGAGAGAGGAGAGAGAGAGTGGAAGTAGAGGAAATAGAGGAAATAGGAAATAGAGAGAGGAAATAGGAAATAGAGGAAATGGAGAGAGAGAGGAGAGAGAGAGAGTGGAAGTAGAGGAAATAGAGGAAATAGGAAATAGAGAGAGGAAATAGGAAATAGAGGAAATGGAGAGAGAGAGGAGAGAGAGTGGAAGTAGAGGAAATAGAGAGGAAATAGGAAATAGAGGAAATAGAGGAAATAGGAAATAAAGAGAGGAAATAGGAAACAGAGGAAATAGAGGAGATACGGAGATATAAAATGTAGAGGTATGGAGATATAAAATGTAGAGATATAAAATATATAGAGAGATATAAAATATAAATAGTATATATAGAAAACAAATATACAAATATAAAGATAGAAATAATATGCAGCATA
>NW_010182848.1:0-17930 GCF_000695765.1 Mesitornis unicolor
ATTTGAGAAGAAACTTCTTCTCAGTGAGAAGAACTGGGATTGGACTAGATGATCTTTTGAGGTCCCTTCCAATCCCTAACGTTCTGTGATTCTGTGATTCATGTCTCCTCTTTGAAGCTGCAAGGGGAAAAAAAAGAGGGAGAAAAAGATCTACAGTATGGATTGCAGTTTCAAAGCTAAATGGCAGCACTTACACCAAAGCTTCACCCAGAAACCAGGAACCAACCTAAATTATACAAGTTTGAGACTTGACTCACATGTCAGTGAGAGAAAGTGTGGCTACACATCTCTAATTCCATTCATTAATTTATCACTAATTTAATTCATTAAACAAGAATCTCAAATTGCCATCCAAACTGCCATTCATGACCTATATCTTTCCTTTCTTAATTTTCTAACAACTTAGTAGGTTAGAGAAGAGGCCCATCTAGTCTGTTATTCTGTTTATGACACTTGTGAAGAATGTGCACTTTATGGAAGAAGGAGAAACAGAGTAAACATCTCGGGTTTGCTTTTCTAGTCTCTAGTGATTTGTACCTGAGACTGCCTGAATCCTATCCACATCTTAATGGTTTAATAATCCTTTCTGTCCATGCCTCCTGGGTTTTTTGAGGGTTTTTTTTGTGTTGTTTTTGTGCATGTGTGTGTGTGTGTGTGTGTGTGTGCGTGTGTGTGTGTGTGTGTGTTTTGTTTTGTTTGACTGGTTTGTTGCCTTTATTTGATTGGTTGGTTGGTCTCAATTCACCTTTTGAACCCTCATGCAATTTTAGAACATATAACATCCTTTTGCCTGACTGTGACTACTTATTAGATTAAAAGAACCTTGTTTGTTTCCTCCCACACTCCTTTATTGTATTGTTCCTTTACAAGGATAATAAACACGAGCTTAAAAATACCATTGTATTTTCAAGACTTAACAGTACTGTGAAAAGATCACAGTGTGCCGTGGGAGTAGATAATTGAATGACTGCTTAGGTTCAAGTTGCTTTTCTGATTGTGCTTTATCTGATTACACCCAATTGCTATAGGCTTAGGCAGAGGCACTTAGATATCATGGTGTGATTCTATGCAGCACCTATCCAGGACACAGGAGATCATCTGAAACCCGGCATGCACAGAGATTTTTAATCTATATTAAAGCATTTTACCTGCTCTGGGGACTGCTACAATACAGCAAGAATAAGATCAGCCTTCGGGCAAAACAAAGGGCATTGTAACTTTTAGTAGAAGTCTTCCTTTTCCTCCAGTCAGAAAAACTTTTTCACCAAAAATTATTTTGTCTTTTCCTTTCTCTACTAATATGCTAGCTAACAAGATGAAATGCATTAATTTCTTTGTACAGTATTTAAAAAGTACCAAGTGAAGCATGATTTTTATTATAATATATATATTAATATATTTTCACAGCTAGCTCTGTTTTCTGTGGTTTTTTGCCTTTAATGTCCTATTTATGAAAGCTCATGAAGGCTTGAGATTTCAGAGAAATCAGTTTGTATTTAGAAGTAGTGATAAACATTGTTTAATACCATTAGGATCCTGTGGGAAGACAAAACACAAAAAAATCTTTTCTCAGATGTATTCAAAAGGATCATGAGTGACCAGGCTAAATTGCAGAATAGCTTATCCTAAGATCTAGCTGCAAAAAAAGCAAATGAGGCATAGGGAAATATTCAAGAATGTATAGAAACAT
The DNA here is from genome assembly GCF_000695765.1 of Mesitornis unicolor. Lineage (NCBI taxonomy): Eukaryota > Metazoa > Chordata > Aves > Mesitornithiformes > Mesitornithidae > Mesitornis > Mesitornis unicolor. The sequence goes on from NW_010182848.1 coordinate 1,691, forward strand.
TGCTTTCCTATTTATCTATTAACAAATCCCTAAGGTGAGAGCTATGGAGAAAAACGTGTTTGTGAAGTTAAATGGAACAATTATTTTTAAGTACAGAATTCCAAGGGGGTCAGTACTAGGAGTATTTGAGGACAGAAAGTCCTAGAAATAGGTTGGTTCAGCCAAGCAAAGCATGGATGGATGATTAACAGAAAAGCAAATGTATCATAGCTAGTATGTGCTTCAAATGCATTAACTGAAAAAACAAACAAACAAACAAACAAACCAAAAAGCAAATCCTTCAGCATTTGTAACCTCAGTATTAGGTTGCTTTCTGTAATCTCTTCATTTTGGTGGTGTCACTGATGATATATTTTTAAGGAAAAAACCACTTTGCTTTTAAAAGAAATAATCAATTTGCTGCAGATAGGACAAAAAAAAGCTGCTTTTACATTGCACGATTTTGTTCCTGCCTGTCAAAGAAATATCAAAACAAGTTGGATGTGTCTGTTGGCATTTCAGTGATGGTGAAGTGACAGTACAGACTCCACCTTAAAGAACAGAACAACAAGAAAAGGACTCCTTGACATACTACAGTATATAACAATCCTGCAATACTACAGCAAATATGGAAAAAATTAAATGCAAAAAGCAAGTTTCTAAGTTTAGATTTCTAAATAATGTCACAAACAACCAGCACAGAAAGTGGACAAGAATACATCTTCCTGCCAGCTGAAGTATTTTTAGGTATGCTAACAGTGTGCTATGAAGGTTGCAATCTGAGCAATACACATTCTGCTGCTAAGCAAGAGAACAGTTGGGTGTGAGTCCTCATGTTGTTAGCAGGCAGCAGCCCTACAAATACAGGCTAAATATATATTAAAAAACACAGAACCTTTGCAAATATTGTCAAGCAGGAAATAGGAGGCTGTCATGCAATGTGGCTACTGGAGTGTTTTCTGGCCTCAATGCCAGCATATGATGGGCATGTGTGGGATTGAGCTATTTTTCTGCAGTTTTATTTTGAGTACTGGATCAGTATATGTCAAAATAGAACTTGTGAACATCCCATTGTGAACTATTTGGACTTAACAACAGATGTCTGACTAGCCTGTTGCATGCTTTTTTCTTTTTTTTTTCAAATAATGAATAGCTAGAGTCAAGAAATAGACCTTTAAACAAAGGCCATTTATTCTGAACTGAGTTCCATTCTGCTATTTTTCCCATCTTCTACTCTGGGGCTGCAAAATAGATCAGAACCAAATTTGTCATGTACCAGCTGCTGAAATGACATTTCGTCTGTCCAAATAACAATGAGGTTTCAATTAGGAAACTTAATCTAAAGCATCCATCCTTATGGAGTGGTAAAGGGTGTGTATGAAGTCTGTGTAGATCAGCAAATACTAACTGTGTCCTTAAACTTCTAATATACACAAGTAATGGATAGAAAGACATAACCTTGTCTTGAGTCATTTGTCAGTTTGACTACTTGCTGACATGTATACAGAAAGAGTTGTCAGAGCTTGTATAGAGGAGTTATCATACTTACATTCTGCTTTGCGTACCATGTATCGCCTGTCCAGAGGGAGTGCAACCACACTGCAACCTAAAAACACAAAGCAGGAAAGCTGAGTTCAGCATAGCGCAAACAGGGAAATGAAAGTCGTATTAGATCAGTTAGTTCACTTTAGTCATGCTGAAAGTTTCTCCTATTAGGCAATTGAAGCAACTCATTGGTTGGTACTCCAGGTATGGCTGAGCAGAATGTTCCTGTGGTTGTGATTTTCACTGCCTTGACATAGATGCTGATAAAGTGTCAGTGAGACCAACTTAGGCAAGTAGAAATTATACTAGTAATAAAAACTGTGATTCCAGCATTGCAAATCAACTTTCTAAATAATTCTTGGTGTGAAAATAAATCTTGTGTACACACACAGCACTGTTGGAGGGGAGACAGGGCAGTTTCCAGTGAAACTGACCCAATAGACAGTTCAATGTAGTCGAGTGGATTTCAATATAATTAAGTCAAACAGAAACCTGATTCAAATGGCAGTACTTTTTTAATTTGCCTCTCATAGGCTATGTATGCAAGACTGTTCATAAACAATTGTTCATAATAAATATTACAGAGATCATGACTATTATAAGATTTCTATTTTAATAAAAATAATAAATAATTACTATTTAATAAATAATCCCTTCCCTTCCCCTCCCCCTATAGGTCATATCCTTCTGACAGTATTCATCATCTGAAATTAGAATTTCTTCTGATACCAGTAGCAATTTTCTTCCCATGGCTCCATAATTTTCTAGGCTATACTGTCATTCTTGAGCACTCAACCTATGATAATAAAGGAGGACTGGATCCTGGGAGGAATGCCACTGTTTCTTAATTTCTGAAAAATCCAGAATATTTTGCTGAGCATCAGAGAAAATAAATGCTGACTGGTTATTTTCAGTGAGACTCAGTATATGACTCAAAGGCTGTAGCCCATCCACAAGATATATGTATCCATCTGGCTGTTTGTTATCTGTGTAAAACTGGAGCAGGTGTTTGGAAAGCAGATTTTGCCAAAAGCCAAATCTCTTTCCTTGTGAATGGCTTGGCAATGTTGCAGATGTAACAGGAGGGGGCATCACAGGTCTGAAGACACTTCCACCTGTGCCTGCACCACCCAGCACAGAATAAAGTTCTGACTCTCTTGCAAGAGACAGGAGTCCAAAATTGAGACTCATGCCTCTTTGCTGTTGAGGTTGGACCAGTTTGTAAAACCAGTGGTGAGATGCTTCAGTGCAATTAGTCAGGCTTGCTGCATTGAACAAAATCACATCTCAGAGGTAATACTGCAGCTCAGGTGACTCAGAGGCACTGCAAATGCTGGAAATATGGGACCATAATTCAGTGCATAATCCTGGTCAGCACACAGTACATAGTAGTCCACTGTGTTTTACATAGTACACAGTACACAGCATCTGTGTCAGTATACATAAAGATATCTCAGTGACTCCATTTAGGCAATTTTTCTTTCATCCAATGACCCCTCTCCATCTGAAGAGGGGAACTGAGAAAAGGAAAGAAGACCCATGGGTTGAAATAGAAACAGAATTAATAAAATTATAATTAAAACTAATATTGATAACAATATTAATGTAAAATACACATAAAATACACATTTATACTCAGCTCATACAGTATGTGAGCTGTGCACTCACAGCAGTGAATGCTAGATGACAAACACTGCAAGCATCACAGCTACAGAGAAAACATGGAGTTCACGAAGAATGGAGGAGCAGGCCTAGGGAATGGAACAACAGGTGTGACCCAAAGTACACTAACATGGAGGGAAAAGGGTCATCCCCAGCAAACTTTCCAATTTATAATGAGTGTCACATTTATGGTACGGTATGGAAAGCTTCTGCTGGCCAACTTGGGTCAACTGCCCTGGCTTTTGCTTCCCTTAGCTTTTGCACATGGCCAACTCAAAACTGACCTTGATCACTATGGTAACCTGCATACCAGAGCTGGCCACAAAATAAAACTTTTCAACTTTGTTCCCACTGAACAGTGTACTGCAGTCTTCTCAGAAATGTAGGTTTCCCAAATCAAAAATTGATTCTATGATTCTATCCCAGTGAAACCAGGGCACTTAAGGAGCACAAGGTTTTTACTGCAAACATGGAACCATTTAATAAGTACTTCTTCCAGATAAACTCTGTAGCTTCCTTAAGAAGAAATGAGATGTTTTTCGATGCCTGTCCACTAAATGCAGGAAGTACACAATTCATACCCTCACATTTGCATTATGAATTTCATACATACTTATTTACAATATTACACGCGATAAAAGACTCACAAGCCAATTATACAAATACAAACACATTTGGAAAATTAATTTTGAATGTAAAGATGTCAATGTTTTAATAAAATATAAATATTTTCATCATTTGACGTAGGATGAATCTATATTTGACTGAAATTAGAGTAGGGTCTAGCAGAAGGGTTTCTAAGAGCTCAGAAAGGCACTTAAGGAGCAGAACTCACCTGTGTTCTCAGACACTTTGGTCATTGCAAATGTAGGTGAGATGTGAAATGAAACTAGCCAGGCAAGTTCACAACAATGTGTCTAAACAGGAAGTAGATTTTTCTGATTTGTGACTTTGTGACCTGCATTCTGTGATTCCATGATTCTGTGATTCCATGAAATATGGTTCACAGATGTGGTTTAGTGACTTTTCTTATCCATTTAGGGAGGTGTGAGTAATCTATTTTTTTTATGTTGAAGCAAAATATATTAGAATTTGTTTTCAAGGCTAGCTGAAGCTTGAAGATATAAGTAAAAATAAAAGATTTTACTGGTTTTGCGATACAATTGTAATATCTAGAGTGAAACTTGAGAGTTGGATCTCTGTATTGATATAAATTAAAAGTATTCACTAAAACCAATTTGAAACAATCCTGCTACTTTTTTTTTCCAAATATTTCTCTAAGAAGATTTTTTAAAAAGGTAAATCTGTATCTCCTGTATTAACATTGCTGTATTTCTGCTTTCCAACATTCCTAGCCTCTCATTTAGAAGAACAATATAAGTATGTTTTTTCTTTTCTTTGCAAATTAGAAATATAAATTGTTTTTTTTTTCCTGATTAAGAACATAATCAGGACTCATTATAGCTAGCTGTGATAAGCCAAAGGGAAAAAGAGATGGATGTTGCTTTTTAAAGAAAACTACAATTTGTATCTTGTGCTGATAGTATGCCTTATGACATTTCCCTGGCCATCTGTATGCTATAATTATCTGTCCCTCCTACAACGTTTTTCCTCTGTTTAATCTCTGCTTTCTTGTCCCCTCAACATTCCCACTCCCATAATACAGAAAATCTCTTTAAGAGTTAGTTAGCATTTCAGGTTTGTATTTAGTCATTTTACATAATAAACTTAGATTTGGCAGTCTACACAGGGCAGACTTACAGAAATATAGTAATAAAGAGTGGTTTCTACTAGAGGGTACTTATTTTTTTCTCTTCTTTCCTCTGTGATTGCAACAAGCAAAAAAATTACTTACAGTGACACTATAAAATATATTGTTTAGCTCTGTAAGAAAAATCAGATGTATTTACTTTGTGAAACACAACTACACTGTAAGAGATATATATATTTTCTAAATAATCATCAAAATACTTAATTTTTAGCTTGTAATAAAATTTTATGTATTCTTAAAATATCCCTAAGAAAATAGAGCAACCATTTTTAAAAATGGCCTTTGAAAACTTTAAGGATTTTGTACATATCTGCTTGCAGGAGATGCTAACAGATAAATAATGAAGGAAATTCAAATCTGTAGTGGTCATTTAATCCTGGTGAAGGCAATAGGGTTGCAATGGGTAAAGAGTAACAGAAATTATCAAAATACAGTGTTGCTGAAACTTTTCAATATGATGACAAATGGACACTTAGAGCGGCTAAGAACATTGTATCTTTCAGAGCACATTTCCTGGAAGTGATGCATCTCACTGCAGCCATCAAGACATCATCTGTTCATCTTACATATCTTCATGCTGTTATGCTTAGTGGTACAGCAAAAAATAATAAAAGATTACTATATCATATTATATATGCTAACTTTTCAGTTTATATATAATAATAAAAAATATTCTGTTTTTCTATAGTACCAAAAGTAATGCAACAATTCTGCATATCCGTTTGATTGTTGATCTACTTGAAATACGTTTTGAATTTGTTATCTAATTGGACCAATCTGAAAGAAGGCTGGGTCTTAAGTGTATTATTTAATCTAATTTTTTAATACAAAAATTCTTGAATGGTCATTCAGAGAAAACATCTGAACCAGTGCCCTCATGAAAAGAAGGACATGTTACTTCCAGTGACTTCAGAACACTGGTACCAGACTTCTTTCTAATGCAATCCATCTTCAGACATATGTCTTCTTCCCTGTAAGCAGTGAGCCTCTTACACTGTCTGTGTATTAGGTTTTCTGTGAGGGGTTTCTGGGGTTTTTTTGGTAGCAGGGGAGGGCTATGGAGATAACGTTGTAAGAAGCTACTAGAAGCTCCCCTAGCTCTAAAATGTCAGACCCACCACTGACCAGGGCCAAGACAATCAGCAACTCTGCAAATTAATGTATTAAAGGGGGGGGTGCAGCAAGTGGCCTGACCTCTCTCTCACCCTGGTCCTGACTAGTGCAGACCCAGGTGGCAGGTGCACGGTCCAAGCCCCAGCCTGTCCAGTCAGGCTGGGCCAGCCCAGCTCCAACTTAAGCTCAAGCCCCACTGCAGCTCTAACCCAAAAAAGACAGAGAGCACCAGGAACTCTTCAGAACTATCAGAGGGGACCTGAAGTGGAGAAAAGGAGTGGGACGTGAGGACAACAGTGCAGATGCTAAGGATAGTGAAGAAAGAAAGGAGAAGGGGGGAGAAGGAGGTGTGTGGAGACAAGGTTCACCCTGCAACCCGTGGTGAGAGCACATATCGAACCACCTGCAGCCCATGGAGGTTCACCGGTGGAGCAGAGATCCACATGAGAAGGTGGCTGCCCCTGAAGACGCCGTGACTGCTCTGCTGGAGCAGCTCGAGAGTGAGGGAACTGCAACTGTGGGCAGATCCACACTGGACTTTTGAGGAGGACTTTTCTCCTGTGGGCAGGGTGCAATGTGGAAGCAGAGGGAGAGTGGGAGATGTCCTCCCTACTCCTGAAGAGCAAGGAGCAGCAGAGACCACACGGGATGAATTGACTACAACACCCATTCCCATGCCCCTGCACCACTGGGCTAAGAGGAAGGAGGTAAAGAAACTGGTAAGAAAGCTGAGCCCAGGAAATAAAGGAGGGATGCTGGAATGTGTTTGGACTTTGAGATCTGGTTGTATCTCTCACTGTACAACACTGATGTTATTGGTAACAAATTAAAATAGTTGGGATTTTTATACTTTGTTTGTTTGTTTGTTCTCCCTATGATGAGTCTGTCTTTTGCCTGTGACCTTTAAGTGGTGAGAAAAAGCCCTCTCAGTCTTTATTTTGTCTAGCTCCCTTTTGTGGGCATCATGGTGTGCAGTTGCCCCCTTGGCTTGAATAATGGCAGCCCCTGAGTGCTTCACCACCCCTCCCAGTGCCTTGCAGTCCTTCTTGATGTTCTTCAGATTACTCACAGCTGTGTCACTGGTGCCCACATGAAACAACAGCAGTGGACCGTAATCAGTGGAACTGTCATGGAATCACACCAAAATGTCTACACACACAAATAATAAACTCAAATAAACTTTTAATCCGCAACTGAAAGCAAGCAAACAAAGCTTCATTCTCCAAAACAATATTCCACTGACATTTAACAAATACAGGTTTGATATGCTGGTTGGAAATATTCCCACACACAACTGAGTTAAGAATTCTTATGTTTTAGGCCAAATGATCCAAAACGTGCACTCAGTCCCTCACCTAAAAAGGGAGGGCTCTCAATCTCTAGAAGTTACCTTAAGTGGTGTCCCAACTCAAGGGGTGAGTCTCTGACTGCAGACGAGGAGGAGGACTGACTCAAATGTGCCCTTTGGTGGCGCCCCATTCATACCCTGGTCGAATCTTATCTGTGGTCAAAACATGGTTGTGTAACCCCCTATTGGCTGAGGACCCCAACTTTCGCACCTTTGACCGCCACTGTGTGGACCAGACAAGGAGCTGTGATGGGGAAGGCAGTCCGGCACCACCAGGGCCAGAAACTTCACTGGTTTTGTTGTGCCTCAGGTCCTTAGCAGGGTGTGTACATCTGTCACAGGGACACACAAGGTCTGGCAACCTCTCTGTAACATCCCTGATGCAGGCCCCCAACAGCAGCAGACATCCCTTGACAGTGGGTCAGGACGGCAGTTGGGTGCCTCTATACCCTTCAGCAGAGAGTCATCAGGTCTCATAAACTTACATATGTTCAGATTCCTCAGGTGGTTATGAACCTAATCTTCTCTCAACAGTGGGAGGGACTACTTACTCCATAGTTCCTGTCTGGCAGTCCATCCACTCAAGAGGTGTAGAAGGACGTTGCCAGTGAAGACAGAGACAAAAGAGTTGTTGAGTACCTCAGCCTTCTCATCATCTGTTGTTACTTGCTTGCCAGTCTTGCTCATCAAGGGGAATATGCTTCCTTTGACCTTCCTTTTCTGGTTGACATAATTGTATAAGCCCTTATTATTTTTTACATTCCCTGTCAAGTGGCTCCAGCCACTCCTTGGCCATCCGGAGTGCTTCCCTACTCAACCTGGCAGTGTTCCTATACTCTTTCCAGGATACCTGTCCCTGCTTTCACTTCCTGTGCATTTGCTTCTTGTCCTTTACTTTGACCAGCAGGTATCAATTCAGCCATATCAGTCTCCAGTCTTCTTTGCCTGTTTTCTTACACCTGAGGACAGAGATACAATGGGATAATCACCTCTTTTAAGCAGCTGTTTATACTGTGTTTAATGCAACCCAGGATGCAGTTTGCCATCTGTTTTGGAACACTGTCACCATATCCTTCAACTGAGAAATAGCACATGTACTCTAAGAAGAACTGTATATATAGGTTTAGGTTTTTGTCCTGTATGTTTTATAATTTACACTTCTGTAATTCTTATTGGCTGCATAGCAACACTAAAAAAAGTTGAGCAGAATTATGTCATGTTGAGTTCAGATGCCAGGGCATCTATAAATAATTAATAACTGAAATTCTGTATTAAAATAACAATAGAATCCACTTCTTACCCAGAGCCTTTAAATTTTATTTCACAAGTGCATCCAAATCACAGAGCATTCCTGTTGGCAACTGAAAGCTCCACTGTTGGTTCAAGTGTACATAAGGAAATATTTGCACTTTTGCTCAATTCTTCACTTCACCAGAATTCAGCAATGTTCTCACCTTATGAAGGAAGATAAGAAGAGGCATTTTGCATGTTTTTTTGCACAAATAGTTCCCAGACATAATCTTGATGAAAGCAATATGCTTAGAAACCTCTTTTCATAAGTGCTGAAAATAGAGGAATGTTTATCATGTCAGGATACCTTACACCTAGAGCACGGACATGTTTTTAACAGTGGTATTTAAGATGCTAGCTAGTATACATTGCAAGTTTTGATACAGGGCCAGAAACAATGCAAAACCTATGGATCCACTGATAAGAATAAGACAATATATTCAGTGCTGCTATGTATGCCTAACAATAAGGCTAATGGTTGCAGCTACTGGTCTGAAACCAAGTGTATGTATCTAAGGGATTATGAAACCAAGCACTTTGACTTTGGTAAATCTATAAACAATGGAATAAAACAAGTGATCATAACTTACTTATATGGAAAAAATACAGTCAATAGAGAATAATTATTAAGGTTTGAGTCATCATCTGACCTATTTTAGACTTCTTTAGGATGAGATGAACTTAAACTAGAAGTGTCTATTTCCACTGGTAATAACAAAGCCTGAGATTATTAGCTTAGATAGAGACCTTTGCATTGAAAAACTGGCCATATCTAAATAAGGACACAATTGATCCTGTTGTAGAAATCTGGCTGGTTTTGAGATTCTGGGCCTTACTACCTCTGCACCTCACTGTGATGTTAATGTAACTGCTGCTAAGGAAGACTGGAGAGTTCTTTAATAGAGATACATACAGAAATGTTAAATGCAAATTACCCTTATTTTTTGAGGATTTTTGCTTTAAAATATTATTTTAAAATCTATATATCCACTTGAAAATTTAAAATATATACAGAAATATCTTTCAGTACATCTTTTGAATAAATATATACTGAAAATATATAAATATATAGCTGTTGAATTAGAACTATAGTTTTAGCTTAATAACAGAAATCAGTTATGTATTTTATCTTCTCGATGAAGTGTGGAAAACAATGAGAGATATTTCGATCTTTCCTCTTCTTATGCTTGTTAGTTCACAAGATTTCTTTTGCTATAATAATCCAATTGATGCATAATTGTCTGATATGTATAATTTATATTACTTCGTTTTACTAATTGGTTCCTGATCCTTTCTCATTCTAGTTTTGTGATTTAAATATTTACTGAATTATGTAACAGTTACCTAAGCCAATATTTGCAAATTACTCTGGAAACTTAGTTTGGCAAGTGATTAAATGTTTTTATCTGTTTCTCTGTCTTAGCTTCTTCTTTCTTTTTTATCCAGCTATGACTTCCTATTGCTTCTTCCATATGTTCTTCTCAGAGGATGATTTTGTTTACTGTAAGATATTTAATTTTTTTTTCATGATCATAAATACTGAGCACTCACATACCACAAACTGCAGTTTCTCTCTCTTTTATGTTGTTTGATTTTTCATATATATTTAGTTAACATACTTCTGCTTTTTTCCCCTCATACTGATAAATATAAACATTTCAAGACTGCAAGTACTTATGGAACTCCAAATGGTATAACCAGATGAGGGAAATAATATCTGTTAATCTCCTTTTTATATTGTTGAATAGTTGACATTCAATGGAAATTATAGTGTTAATTATACAACATGAAGGAGTTCAGCCTTAATTTATTATTATATCAGATGTTACTAACTAAATAGCTGACACAAATTTTGCCTGCATATTGGCCAAACAGTATTTCGTTTTCCCAGGAGACTGTAGCAATGTTCATGACAGGGTAGTAACATCCATCTGCTAAGGACAAGGTTTTGGCTTCAGATGATGTTCTCCCAGAGATGTCTTCTCAAATAGTTTTACTTGCAAATTATTTGTGTTGATGGAGTGCCTATTCTCTAGCCAGGGGTGGGGCTCTCATGTGCTGCATACACAACATGAAAGGTCTCTAACCCAAGAGCTTACACTATAGACTATGGCACAGCTGACATTTTCTCTTATGAGTTGAGAAAATGGAGGGGATGATCACAATACAAGATCATAGCCACTTAGGTCAAAGTATTCTCATGGGCTTCTTTTTTCTTCTTAATAATATACCCTGAAGGAAGAAAGTGAAGAACTGTTCATTTTAAACTGACGATTCCCAAACTCTGATTTACAGAACACCACAGGCTCTTTATATTCATTACATTCAACATGCTTTCAATAATCTCTCTTATTTCTAGAGTGCATGGTCACTTGCAAGAACTTTTGAATGTTAGAAATTGTCCATGGTCAGGAAAAGTTTTGTAACCACTGGACTAATCCAGAAAGTTTCTTCTTGGGAGCAGCATTTCAAGAGGTCAAAGCAGTTCTAAATCAATTTTAAGGTCAATTAGTGAGTGAGAGATTTGTTTATGACAGAAATGTCATAAATTTTGATCAAAGTTCTCATGTTTGTAACAGTCTCTAAATGTACACCTAAACATTATAGTGCTTTTCAGTAATGGGCTTAATGGGTAAATGGTTAAGGAAGAACGTAGACTATATTAAGTGGTATAAAATTGGAATGTAGAAATTGCCCTAGGTTGTAGTACATTTTCCTCATCTGATTTTTCCAAAGAAAATAAAGGTACATGAAGATGGGTCAGGGTAGAAGGTGAAGGAAGGAAAGAGAAAAGAGGGATTTTGCCTTTATTTATGAATGCAATTGAGATACCAACATGAAATTATATAAGTAAATATTTACTGTTGTAAAAAAGATTGTTTATTTATGAGCTGCAATAAACTTATTTCATGTGAATGTTTAGAGAATTTTCATTAATCCATTACATCTTCATACAGTTTCCTCAAATTGTGCAGTTTCCTTAAAATTCTCTGTCTTATGCAGTCATATTCATTGTACTAACCTAACAGAATGTCACTTCCAAAACCTGAGGGGACGGTATTTCAGAGAAAGTAGCCAAGTTCTTTCCCTACATATTTTATTTGGTTTTCTGATAGGAACATTATATTATATGAAACAGGTCAGTTGCCTATCTATCCATCTAGTCCAGTATCAGAAACAAGCAAATATGACATGCATCAAAGGGTAAATTCTTCACATTCTGTGAAACATCAGGATAATCTTTTGGTCTTAATTTCATTCCCTAAATGTAGGATATTGATAGAGATTTTGTTTTCTTTTTCGCTGTTGTTGTTTTTGTTTTCTTTTTTTTTAGTTAACTGTTATAATCAGTATACAATGCCATGCCACCATACTCAGTACCTGGAATTAGCTGGATTAAAGCTATTTGAGATATATCTTCACATGCAGCAGTTACACTTCTGGGAACAGTGTAACTAAGTTACACTTACATCTTCCTACTATCAGTGTTTGCACTGAAACCAAGAAGTCAATCATATCAGTAAAGTTACTTAGATATGGAAATGTCTGCAGGACAAGGGTCTTTGTGAAAATATATGTAATTTTGTCTCCTGTTAATACCCTTATTGATCATCTTTAGGATCTATAGGCATGAAGTTCTTTAACACAGGTTTCCCTCCAACCCTCCAGATCTATAAGATAAGACTTAATAGATATGTTTTTGTAATTTGCTAATGCAAGATGATAAAAAGCAATGGCAGTTTTCTTTATATCACACATGGCATCAGACAGTAGTAGGTAGTGAGAAAAACAGTCATGGCTTCTACAGATTTGATAATTATGCACTCTTGGCTACACTGCTTTCTTTTGATAATTCTTGGAAATTCAAGTTTTATTTTATCCATCATTGTAGTAGGATACATTTTCATTATTTTCTGTGACATTAATACTAAGAAACCCAGTTAATGCTTCTGACAAGTGCCAATAAATGTAAGTTTAGAAAACATTATTTAGAATAACTAAAAAAAAAAAAGGTGATTCTGTGTTGTTCTGAAATCAACAACTCTAACAAGGAAAGCAGAATTTACACTGATATTTGCACAGAAAGTACTGTGTTTGGCTATATCTTCCAACTTTTCACAGCCATCTTTGTTCTTATACTTAGAAGTTACTTTTCAGCTTTCCAACAAGAGAACTCTACATAGGAAAAAATGCCAGTAATTTTGCTTTCGTTAAGGAGAACAAATATTGGAAAGGTCATAAATGTGGCCTTTCAGGTACCAGCAATTTTCTTCCTACAGTGATTTGTAACATTAGCTCATTTCACAGCCCAGAAAGAAAATAGAAATGCTGACAGCTGACAAAACCTTTTTCACCACTGCTGAATTCATTGACTCATAAAAAATATAACAATAACTCTAAGTGTGCTACTTTAACTGAAAGCTAACATGCAAATGAATGCATATGCTATTCTTTAAAAAAACATTGAGGAAGGAAGAAAGTCTATCAAGCTGATTCTTACACAGAATTTCTATGAAATACAATGGAATTTGGCAAGTTTGTGTAGACTTCTAAACAACTTAGAGAAAATAAAGAGACACATTCTTGTCATCCTATTATCTAGAATAGTGAATAAAATATTATTATAAAGATCTCATTTTCTGAACTTTTTTTTTGTTTTGAGACCTTTGGAATCCACTTTTAATTAATTTTGTCATTATGCAATTTCTTGGATGAAACTGAGCTCATCCTGTACCCATCAAGTAGCCGGAGAGATGTTGTGGTGATGCCATGGCCCTGTGAGGGCTGGCGGCTCCACAGCACTGCAGGATTCCCTGGGGCTCTGCCACTGGCACAGTCAGGGGCTCCCCAGGTCTGTCAGGGGCCCTGGGCCTGGCAGCTAAGGCCCATCTCACTCACCAGCCAGGAGCAGAGAAGATGATTTTCAGTTTTAACAAAAGAAGAAGTTTGACTGTTAGGAGAGGGAGGGATTTAGCAAAAGTATTAGGGAGTACTGTTTCCTATGTTGATATGGATTACACCTCACCTCAGGATTCTTACCAGTACTATAGAGTTCCAGTGTCTGTGGACTCAACAAAACTTAGGTTCATATGACGTTGATGAAATTCACTGGAATTCAGCATGCAATATGTTCCTCTTTTAAAAAAGATTCATGGCTGTGACTCCCCAGTAAGAGTAATTAATAAAGTGTCAAACAGTGGAAATCTGATTTTGCAAAGGAAGTTAGAATCCTCTTCTATGCATTTTTAAATAGATCTATATACTGTAAAATTATGAATATATTTTCTTTAAAAGACAACATTTTAAAAACTCTGTTAGTAAAATTGAATGCAAAGCTCACAACTCTGTTGTGTTTAGATAACTGGCATCTTTTACCCAAGAAGAGAAATTACTACCTGTGTTGAACTAGCCATGATTGCAGAAGTGTCAAGAGCTTTAAGCTGTTAAATAATCAGGACCACACTTAAGGCCACATTGAGTTTTCATTCTACTACCAGTATGGAACATGCTTGATAAACCATCTCAAACTACGTGTCAGTATGGATGTATGTTGCACATTTATTTGTAAGATCAGAATCTTTCATCTTAGCATTCATAAATATGTCCACACTAAAAGTGTGTTTCTAGAACCTAATAATCACAGAAACAGGCATAGGTGCATAGATGAGCAATAAAAAAAGCTTCTATAATAAATAACAATGTTTAATAACAGATCTCTGAAATCGTAGGCATACATTAATTTTCAGATTTCTTATTGCTTTGATGAATGACATCCCATGGGTTGCATAGCTTGGTATAGTGGTGTTTATGTTATGTTGTTATGTTATGTTATGTTATGTTATGTTATGTTATATGTCATGTCATGTCATGTCATGTCATGGCATGTTTAGTTACCGTAGGAACACCAGTAAAGCTCCTTTAGGATTTAAAATATACATCCCTTCAATCTTTTTTTTTTCTGAAGTAATAATGCCTTCTTAGTAATTTGATAGAATTATTAATATGAATTAATATTTAAATTAACCAATACATTAATCTGTCTAAACCAATTCAGCTATTTTGCAATAAAGCAAATAATTAGGTTGAGAACACACAGTTTACTTATTCTTGAGATTAAAACATGACACTATAAAGAAATGAGTAAGTGTTATTAAAAACTTTTAGCTGTAAGCTGTAAGCTAATCAGTGTTTAACTGGCTGTAGAGCAGCAGTGCAATCCACATTGCAATCTGTTACTGAACATGGTGTTATTTAAAAAAAGTCAGTTAAACATGAATTGCTACAGAGAACAATTATGAAAATTAAATCAGAGTCATCTTATTCTAAAGACTAATATTTTAAAAAGATATAATTCCAATGGACTGCATATTCCACAACAAATATCTGTGATCTGCAAAAGGCTGCAAAGTAAACATTTAAATAAATGGTTAAGTGAGCAGTTGCTACCATGTGAATTTCTCCCCCACCTATATCTGTGTTTCAAGGATGAACTCCATGTGGATTACTTGATATATAATGAGGGCTAAATTTCTGAAGCAGATTTTTCCACAGTGTGAAACATCCTTTTTCCCTTGTCTGTTCACACAAACCTAATACAAAATTAATGCCTTTTTTCCTCTTGTCTTCTGCAGTTTGGTTGTAATTAGCCAGCACATTTTAAAATATTAGAGAAAGCTAGCAGATAATAAACAAAACAGGATAAATGAAAAGAACATACGATCACTTAAACCTTATTTTAATTTTGTCTTCAGATTTATCCCCACATATAAAATATGGTTTCTGTTTATTTGAAAGTGAAATATGTTAAATGATGATTTTTAAAAGCAAACCCAATAAACTCAAACCTGCAGATTTTGTTTTATTCTCTAACAGACAATGTTGATTTTGGGAAATCATTATTTTTATATTTCAGCAGACTGAGAGGACACAGAGATTTGAAAAAAATTCTTCATAGATGCTACAGAGATGACATTGATAACACTTTCTTTGCTTATTAGCAGTATTAGTTATTCATTGGTCCTAAGAGAACAGAGACACAGAACAAAGTCAACTTTATTTTTCATAGGATCCATAATCTATATTTTTTTTTCCCTGAATGAGCAAACCAATGATTTCAATGTGAAAAATGTAGAGACATACTCAAGTTAGTTTTAAACTAGTTGGCCTAGGTACCAAGAACAGTATGCACATTACACTACAAAACTTGGTGTGGACAAGTTACTCAAGCACTGCTCAGGATCCCAAGGATGGTTTTATTCCAGTTTATGTTGAGTTCTTTGGTCTTTCAGCTACTTTACTATTGTCACCTATACTAGTTTATTGAAAGGTAGTTTGCAGTTTGACAATAAAGGTTATAATCATACTTTGACTGCAAGGTAGATTTAGCCTCCACAAGACTGCTTAGTTTACTGTAAACAACTCCAGTGACCAAACTGTACACAATACAGTGGACAGTATATTGACCTTGAGCAAACAAGGTGAATGGCTTTTAAAGTTTAGGCTTCCTCCTTTCTTCTCCCCCCCCTCCCCCC
>NW_010182848.1:17961-32627 GCF_000695765.1 Mesitornis unicolor
TTTTATTTTCTTTAAGATGGTTTAACATACAGTGAAGCTGACACCACATGATGGGAACTTCTGCAGTTTGGTAATGTGGCAGACATGTAGTGAAATTACTTTAGGAGAGAGGTCCTGTAATCCATGACAATGCTACCCACCTCCTGATGAAAAGCTGGGCAATGCTTATGTGTATGTTAGAACATCAACATGTTCTCTGTCAAGACTGACAAAAATTGACAAATTTAGCCTATGTCCTGGTTCACCATAATAAAAAAAATAGAAGACTTGAAATGTGGTGGAACCCTCTAACATTGTTTAACAGATATTAGCTTGTCAAAGCAGTCAGAATCCAGATGACCGAGTGGTAGCTATCTATGTTCAATAAACATAGGTAGTTGAACAGTAATGCTTCTTTGCGGCTTTTTATATAAAGGCATAAGATGCCATAACAGTCCACCTGCTTTTCAAAGAAACATTGGTGCTTTTGTAACCTCTGCAAATATTTCTATATGGCATTGTCTTAAACTAGTGCACTATCAGTACAGAAGCAAAATAATCAGACATAACTGGTACTTCTGATGGATTTAATGAAGCAACATGATTGGGATTTCCAACTGCTTGTAGCAGAAGCACATGACCCTGGTTAATATTCATTGAGAGTGGCCTTTAGTGAGCGACCAATTTTGGCTCATCACATGCTGAATGGATGAGTCTCCACAGACACAAATACATCATCTGCAAGCAGAGGAAAGGGACCTGAAATTTTAAATGTCTTTCAGAGTGAGAAAACTTGCTGGGATAACATCAGTTTTGTCATTATTGCACTTTTCTCTTCTAAGGTAATTCAGAGCTTTCAAAAACACATGTAGGAAATGGCTTTGTATTTTATACGAATATTTAATATGAATATTAATATGAATTTAATGTCAATATTAATTCAGACTTGTCTAGAAACATATACTAGATGTGCAAACTTTAAATATGTAAATTGAGCACTTGATAAAGGCCTATGTGAAATATGTCAATTTAATATGAAGTACAGAAATACCTACCTAGCAAAACCACAGCTATGTGTAGTCCTAGGTTGTGCTCCATTTCACATGACACTTTGAGTCATTGCTCAGCTTGCTGTACAGAAAATGCCAATGATACAACTGATGAACTGTCATAAGGAATACAAATATGAAATATTGTTTTGTGGATTTCATTTTCAGTCA
This sequence comes from Mesitornis unicolor, assembly GCF_000695765.1. Lineage (NCBI taxonomy): Eukaryota > Metazoa > Chordata > Aves > Mesitornithiformes > Mesitornithidae > Mesitornis > Mesitornis unicolor. Next base: position 19,161 of record NW_010182848.1, read on the forward strand.
GTTGAATTAAGCAATATTTAGAAAGAATGAACTTGCACAAGAATAGTGATAATAGCTAACAGACTGCTAGACTCCTGATAGAATTCAAGTTTTATGACTTTTAGCAACACAGAAAATGTGTAGCTATATTGCACAGTTCCTATGTTCTGTCAGGTTACTTCTTGTTCTTTCCAGTTTTATTAGAGTGCTGAACCCCTTAATATGACAGTAGAAAGACTGCAGCAGTCTTATTTGTTGATCATGCCTAGGCATTTATTTTTTGTGACGAGGATCTAATCTGCCATAAATTTTAGTAATATGCTTTTAAATAAAAATAATGAAGTGGCACTACCAGTACAGTATCTGAAACATATAAAGCAAAAATACATTACAGGAGTTACATGTTATGTTAAGATTCTCAATCATAAAATGAAGTGATTCAACAGCAGCAGAAATACAAGTGGCATTTCTTGTTTTGTTCTTGTAAAGACAAAGAAATAAACTAATTTGTGGAGAAAAGTCAGTCTGGGATATGATTTCCACCTTGTTTTCTCAGAAAAGTTTTCTTTCAAGTACCTGCAAATCTGTGTATGTGACTTCTATCCAAAGCACATCATTTCAGAAAATCGGAAAGAAAGTGGGTGTGTCAGATGCATCCACTCTGATAAAAATCAGAGAAAGTCCCAACAAAAGCAGCACCAAAGCTTCTTGCCCTGGCGGTACCAGGACTGAACGCACACGGGTCCTGTCTAGTCCACACAGTGGGGAAGTTGGGGTCCTCAGCCAATAGGAGGCCGGCACAACCATATTTTGACCACAGATCAGATTCGACCAGGGAATAAATGGGACCCCACCAGAGGGTGCATTTGAATTGGTCCTGCTCAGAGCAGTGGGACTGCAGTCAGGGACTCTCCTCTTAAGTTGGGACACAGCTTAAGGTAACTCCTTGAGGTTGAGAGCCCTCCCTTTATTAGTTGAGTGATTCCACATTTTGGATTATCGGGCCTAAAGCATAAGAATTCTTAAGTCAGCTGTGTGTGGTAAGATTCCCAATCATCATATCAAACCTGTAATTTGCCAAGTGTCACTGGAACGTTATTGTGGTGAATTCAATTTTAGCTGCTTGATTTCAGTTACAGATTAAAATGTCTGTTTGTATTCATTACTTGTGTGTAGCCATTCTGGTGTGCTTCCATGAAGTGGGTAATGTACATTTTTTTGAGTCAATATGTCGCCCCAAAATTTATATAAGTAGTCCATTGCAAAGCATTTCTTCTCATAACAGTCCTTCTTTCTATATTAAGTCTTACAGTAAGTAACAAAAATACTTGCTGCTTTCCTAAATTGATCTTTCTCCAGCCATTTCCCTTAATATTATCACCAGACAAAGGATAGGGTACGGGTTGCGAGGGAAGTCTGCATTCTCTGTTACAAAAGGAAAAATTTTGAAGGCAATCAGCAGATTATTCTGAAATATCAGATACTTACCATCTGATGCTGAGTTATCCTCACAGTACAGTAATATCATTCTTTGAGGAACTTAAATATGGAAGGATTGGTGTGTAGTGTCTAGCTGATTCTTTTAATCTCCTGAGTCACAGGAAGACAAACTGCTTTGCTTCAGATGTTAACAGGATGAAGGAAGAAACTGAGTGCTCATTTCCCAAATCTCAGACTAATCCCCCAGAATGTTCCATTTTCATATGTAAGACCATAGGTAGATTGCATCAGTAGACCAAAAACAACTTAAATACTCTTTGAAGGTGTTGCAAGGGTCTGTTAGTGGGTTGACATGTAGGGTCCTCGATGTGCAGAAGCCCTCTCCTGGGAATCGAGTCTATGATTTGAATAGGAATTTGGTGCAAACCAGAAGCTGTGTAATGGTAAAAAAAAAACCAAAACCCACAAACAAAACCCCGCACAAAAACCCCAACAAAAACCCCAATCAAAGAAATAAACAACTAAATTAAATTAAAAACTTGAGTCATGGGCATACAAAGCCAAAATCGAGCTCTGTACTGAACCAGCAGCTGCCTTTTTCTCTGCTATCTTCACATAGAAATCAGAAATTTCTGCTATTCATATCACTTATTTCCAAGTTAGTTTTTGTTGTCATTTAGAGAGTTGTTCTATCACCTGATGACTCCTCCCCACCCGGGGAGGGGAACTGGGAAAAGGAAAGAAAATAGAAATAGATCTAATAATATAATAACATGAAAAACCTGTATAAAGAGCAGAGAATTATATACAGGAGATATAATGGGGGTGTAGCTTTTGGGAATAGAATGGCAGATGAAGCCCTCTTGGGATGACAGCCATTGAAGAAGGAGAGGTGTCCCCAGTAAACTCCCATATTTATAGTGAGGGTGACATTTATGGACGGGAATATTTTTTGTTGGCTAGCTTGGGGTCAGCTTGAGGTCAACTGCCCTGGGTTTCCACTACTCTCAGCTTCTGCACCTGGTTAACTCAAGACTGCTGAAGACCTTGATCATCACATACCAGTGCTGGCTGAAGACTAAAACAAATTGTCTTAGTAACTTTGTTCCCATGAAATTGAGTATTGCAGACTTTGCAGAAATGCAACTTTCCTGAATAAAAAAACAGATTCTATGATTCTATCCCAGTGAAACCATGTTATGGTTTAAGGGTTAAGAGCCTGAAAGGGAAGGACCGGTGGTGTCTGTAGGACCCTGGGGGGTCAGAGATCAGTACTGTTCCCTCTCCTTTCCAGCCACAGTCCATAAAAAAACAAGGAGGCCTGAGGTTTTCACTGGCTTTTCCTGGTTTCCTGGGCTGCTTCCTGTTGCATCTTGGGATGGCTGGGCCTACCTCCACGTGCTCGGCAGCATCCACCACCATCTGCTCCCGGCACCGCTGCGGTGCCTGGTGACGAGTCACAGCAGTCACAATGGCCCCGAGGCACTCGTCGGACACTTCCACTCGGGGCTATTGGGATCGGGTTTTGTGTATAGTTAAATATCCTTTGTCTCTTATTAATTCCCTTTTCCTTTCCCCTATTGCTTTTCATTAAACTTGTTACAGTCTTAACTTCCAACCTTGTGTGAAGCATCTTTTTCTTTATTCCCTTTTTTTTTAATCCTCCCCCTGGGAGAGTAGGGGACAATAGAGAGAAAATCCTGCTCTCTGAGCCTTAGACGGAGACAAACCAGAACAGTTCTGTAGGTACATAGGATACATGAGCCTATGTAAGTCCCATCAGAAGTTAGTTGCTATACAAATAAAAGGCAATGCTTCTGTATTTCATTTTTGTAAAACTTCTAGAGCTGCTTCAGAAGGATAATGTATAACTTTATGAACATTTCACATAGCTGCCTAAATTTGTTTAAAACAGCTTTAGAATTCAATTTATGCTGTTGCAGAATTCAAGACTTCTCTCGTATAAACTGTGTGAGTCTTGTTACTTTATGTGACCTGTATCAGATAATATATTAATGGTCAAACAGCCAAAAATGGTAGACTCATACTGATCATTAAGTTGTTCTTTTTATACTTTTTAAATGAAGTTTACTGCCTGATTTGACAAAATGAATATTCAGGTCACTCAATTAAAGATCACTCAATCTCAACAATGCTTAAAAAATTCACAATTAGTTTCATGGAATATATCACCTTTGATGTGCACAGATGTTTCTGAAGACATAAACTGCACTCACCTCTGGCAGTCTTCAGTAAAAAATTTCTACTTACTATCTTTTGATAGATGTGATTATCATAAATATATCTTACACTTTTCTTTTTCATTTTCAAAAACTGACATTGTAAATAATTCTTATGTGCTTGCTTCTTTTCATTCTATCTCTTAATATTCTAATTAATCCTCAGATATACACAAATTGACATTTTGTTTCACATGGTGGCTGAATTTGTTGATTAACTTTCAACTGTTCAGTTACTCAGAATAACTTCCAGTTTTTCAGTTTGGTTTGAACCAAAATATTGTGAAGAGATTATTTGTTTATCATAGCATTCCAGTCTATTGGAAGGCTTTTATTATTTTAGATATCACTTAAAACAGTAAAAGCCCTACAGATAATCTTGACATAATTCTGCTATGTCCTTCTTAAAAATACCTGTTGCTTCACTCAAAATCAGTGAATGAAATAGAGTCATATTGTTTCAGTTTCTTTCTCTGAATATTTATCCAGAATTGGCTTGCTCTTGTTCCATGAGTAAGTGAACAATCTCATAAACTCTTCCTGCTTTACATGAGGCAGATGGCAGTATTACTAAATTCCAGAAGACTTCCAACTGCTGTCATGACTATAATAATCTCTGAGCCAAATATTTAAGGAGAAGAGTTTGAGTGATGTGCTTATTTAGTTCAGTGTGAAGAAGCAGGGAGTGAGAAGTTATAAAAAATTCAAACTCTTTGAATCCCTGGACAGTATGCTTACCTAGTCTTGGTTGAAAGAGTTAACTGTTTCCAATGAAGTATGCAGTACACTAATGCAGTGAGATAAGCTAAAGCAGAGAAAACAATTGCTATTCCTTTCCAGATGGAAAAGACCAAATATTGGTTTTGTTATTCAGAAAATGGTTTTGTAGCAGATCAACAGTCCAATTCTAAAGTGTCAAAGCTGCCACAGAGTGAAATGCTGTTATTCATAGCAGGATCTTAGCTTTGTTTGCTACCATATTTTCATGCCTATAAGAATTTTCATTAGGTATTCCTCAGTTCTGCTCTGCATTTAATGAGCTGGTGTGGATATTAGAGTGACTAACAGTAGAGTTCTTAGAAGTGCGTACTCTCATACTCAATGAAATAAAACTCTCTAGGGAGAGACTCACAGCACCTGATTTACACAACGTATGTAACCTACAAAAAAAGGACCCTGATTTGCCCCTGATAGTGTGGACACCTATCTTGTTAGGCCTTTTCCACAACAGTCATTAATTCTTACGTTTACAGACAACTGTAAGTGTTCAAGTGGAATTAAGGAAAAGATTAGTGTTAGCAATTTACAGCTGTGGTAGGCCAAAAAATACATGGAGAATAATAAACAAGGTATCAAAACCCAAAGCCTGATTTCAAATTTATACATCACTTTTAGGCATAGTCCTGAATAAAACCAGATGAAGCCTAAAAATAATATTATTATTCATAATAATCCTCTAAAAGTTTAGACAGTAGACAGATGAAAAAACAACTTTCTGTAGGCTAGGAGTAGCTGAATGAAGTGACCAGTTTGCAAATATCTGTGCAAAAGACACCATAAGATACCTTTCCTGTGTGACATTTATTTATTAATAATTGTGCAGCTAAGTTTAATCCAGAATGGTTTAGTTAAATTTTGGATTTTCCTGCTTCTTGGCAGCTAGTCTGAGTAGTCTTTCCATAAGCTACTTTTCCAGGCTTTTCTTCCTTATTTTATTATTCTAGTCTTTAACATTTAAAATATCAGGTTCCTGGATGTCTTCGATAAGCAAATCTGTGTCCAGATTCCCTCACAATGTACTACTTCCAAAAATGAAAAAAAAAAAGGCAAAATGGAAAACTGGTCACTTCTACACATTCTGTAGCCGTCTGACCCCCATTTATTTTTACTTCATATTACATATATTCTTCCATGACCGCTCCAGCTATTTTTCAGTGTCATTTGGAAACTTACAGTCCACGTTACTGCTCCTAAAGTTCATGGAATTTTGTAGACAAGAAGAAATTTGTACACAACTTTTTGATAAAGGATTTGTAATCATAATTTTCAGAGGAAATGGGAAGGAGAGGGCTGTCATACTTCTCCTATGATTCAAGCCTATGACACATACTGCTTTCTTCCACTTACAGAGTCAGCTTCCTTCACCTTCAGTGGGATAGCTAGAGAGTTTGTAAGTTGTAGCACTTTGTGAATAGTTCTGCTTGGAACTGTTTTATGCTACCGTTTTCATTCTCTTGTAGCATGCATGTTATATGTTTCATTAAATTAAAAAAAGTTCTTTTGTTAATGTTTTTGGAGTGGTGGGATCATAAATTGATAGCAGAGGCTCTGCTGACAGATAGGGGGCAACTGAAGTGTATTTGCTTAGGCTATAAAAAATGTTAGCAGACCCTAGGCAGGGCAGTGGTCCTGTTGAGACACTTTTGCAGAATGAAGAGGCCAGATCTCAGAAGCATAACAAAATTGTATTGCTTTCACTATAGCTTTGCAAATTACAGTTGCATTATTTTTGACAGTTCTTCATTAAACAGAATGACCTTGCAATGTGAGATGGTTCATGAACAACTTTAGGAACCCAGGTATTAAGGTTTAGTGCTGGTGAGTCCCTGGGTGCTGGTATAATAATTCACTTCATCTCCCAAAGAATAAGCATTGAGTCATAAATCTTTATCATCACAAAAAGTGAAGCAAGTCACTCTAGAAACCAAGGACATTGTGCACAGCCCATATGGCACATATTTGATAGCAGTCAACTGCCCATTATATTCCATGACTGAGATTAGTTCCCTCTCTATTGATGAATTTTGCACAAAGTATGAGGCCTTTCCAATCAGTCATTACTCTGATCATACATCCAGATCATACGCTACAGCTTTCACTCATCCATAGTTATCCACTAAAAGTTCTGAGGTTTTAATAGTCCCTATCCCTAGCTTGGTTCAGAGTGCTTTCTCATATGCATACCTCAAGGATATTAAATCCTATTTCCTTTGTGGGTAATTTTCAGTTTTATTACCATGTTCTTCTGGGAAATGATAATGTGAACAATCTGTGATCTGGGCTGTATCCATGTGCCTTTGCTGTAGTAGTGCTGGTAGTATGGTGCAAGTGAATAGTGGGTCTGCTTTCCAGGGCAAAGATTTAGCCTCAGAAGCTGAAAGCTGATCCTCTGAAGGAGCTCCCTGTGGACATCTCACAGTGCAATGGGACTGGGTTTGTACAAGATAATGAGAAAGGACCAGTGGAGAACAGGTAGCCACGTAACCTTGATTGCATGCTGAACTATTTATGGGAACACTCAACATAACCAGTGTTTCAAGTGATGGAATAAATTCAACAAATACTGTGTAAATATGTTTACATGCCATTAAGTGGTTCAGATTTCTTCTGTCTGGTTATGTACTGATCATACAACCTTAGTGAATACAGAGGAAGAGGAAGGAGCAAGCAAAAGCTTTCTTTTCCTTTTGGTCTCCATATGCACCTTATATTTGATACACTTTATGTGGTCAAGGCTAGGAGACTCCTCTAAGATTTGTGACCTTTATGCAACAGTAGTTTTGGAAAACTTGCAGAGTGCACATATATTCTTTTACTTTTTTTAAAAAGCATTGTGATTTCATACAAAGTTTATAGCAGATAGTAAAGTTGATTATACACCACTCAGTTGAATACCATTCTGCTACATAAAATTCATATTTCATACATTTGAAACACAGGCACTATGAATTCATAATGATTACTGCTACTTCTGAACACTACTGCGGTTGCAGGAAGTACTTTTTTACAATCTACTGCTTTAATGTTTGGAGACCTTCACCCTTCTAGTAAAATAAAACTAAAGTAATACAAACCCTTCTCTTTAAACTGAAGACAGAATACACAACAGTTCATTCTCTGTTGAAATGTCCATGAATAACAGAACCGAAAAAGATCACCATCAGCAAATATCATTTATTCAAGCCTTAATTCTTGATTCTTACATCCTGCTACTGTTGAAACAATGATGACTCAAATCACAAGAAGTATTTCTGTTTTCAAGAACTATTTCACTAGGTACTCTTCAATTCATTAAGAGTTTCATCATTAAGCTTCCTCTAATTCTTCACAAACATCTTCAGCAGTAATGATATAAATTTGAACTTCGATAAATTAGTCATTTTCTTTGATAACTGTAAATTATTATGTTGACTTGTATTAAAATAAAAATATATTTCTTAAGATATAATATTTTACTGTATTAGTCATTCTTCCTTTTTCTTTAACTTTACACAATTTGTTAAGATTGGATTGAGTTTTCTTTAAAGACTTCCAAGCTTTCTCTTTTTGACCTAAGATCAAATGACCAAATGTATTAATTTGCAATAATAATGTAGAGACAGTATCTTTGTTTATATTTTCTGTTGCTAACTTGATACAAGTTTATAAATATATATAAAACAGGTATGTTGCAAGGGTACACTTGACTAGTCTTCTCTTATTTTTCTAGCACTTTTCTAACCCTGTCATATTCTTGAAGCTTCTTGAATTCAATGAAAATACCGTATGCCTATTTATGCCCTTATAGGTAAAGCTCATATTTCAAAGGCATGATTTGTAAGGGCATATACTTTTTTTTTCTTCCTGATATGAAACTACTTCCTGATAGAACAGCTTCCTTAGTCTCCTTCCATCTTCTTGCAGATCCATGTGTCTTCTAGCATCACCTCTGATATTTGGATACAATCACCCTTTTGCTTTCTTGAAATAAACGGAAATCTAGTCTTATATCACAGAAGATGCAAGGTAAAAATTAGAGCATGCAAAATGGCTGAATTTAGTATTATGTGTTCTGTATTGCACCCTCAGCTAGATGTACAAATACCTTCGTTTCCCATTCATATATTTAAACAGTTGAATTACAGAATACTTACCAAACTAGGAAAGAAATCTCAATTTTAATTACATCTGCATTTTTGTTAGCAGCTTGCCTTTACACGTCTCCAAGCTCCCAAGCTAGGATGCGAAAACAGTGTTTAATATTTATTGTTGTTCTATGAAACTATCTTCTACTTTCTCATAGAAAGTATCTATGAAATTATATGAAATATCCATCTTTCAAAAGGAGGGAAAATATACATATGAAATCATAATGAGGGCAGTTACTTCTAACTGAAATAATTGCCATATGCAAAGGAATTTTTCTACAAATGTTGAACTTTTGAGTGTAAATATTCCTAGTACTCAAAGTCTCATTTTCACTGATGTGTAGCTCATAGAGCTCAAGTGAGTGGTAAGCATTCAGGAAGCCTCTGAAAAAGGCCATTATTGATTTTCTATGGGGTTAAAAGGAATCTGATCCTGATTTAAACGAACAACAACAAAAAAACCCCTGCGACAACAAAAAAGGAAAAATAAAAGGCTATATGTTGAGATGGTTTCAATTTTTCTTTTACAGCATTAGAAAGTTTTATTTTGTTTTGTTTTATTCTCAAACAGGATAGGAAAGGTTGACCCTCAAAAGCTTTACACTTAGATCCCAGTCTATATATCTTTCATCAAGATTTTTGCCTGAACCTCCTGTGTCACTATAAGCTGAAAATATCACAAGAACAGGTTCTCTACTACGATTTATAGCAACCTTGCTATCTTCAGGAACACTCAGGAAAATCAATCCAAATTAAATTGGGGTGGAAATTTAAAACTGATTGGTTATCTGCACTAAATCTTTGTGTGGACACTAATTTAAGGGTAAAATGGTTTTAACTTGTCTTTATTAGCCACCTAAGTTTCCAAATGATGGGTTAATGACATTAAAATAACCAAGTTTGGCATTCTGATTAACTTTCTTGAATGTTCAGTAAAGAGAAGTGCTCACTTACAGAAACACTTACAAGCAGGAGCTGTTCCTTTATGGTATTTCAGACCTTCTGGGTCTGGAAAGCAAAATATATGAATCACATCTGAACATTAGTTTTCATTAAATGACTGAGTTTTATTTCAGTTTAAAATGACCTCAAATTAGGAAAGATCTTATTGCATCCACAGCGATTTGCCCATGCATTAATTTATTCTTGTCTACCTGTTCATAAGTACATACCCATCACTACAGGCTCTGTCAGTCATGACTTGAATTCCGTAGAATTAAAAAGTACAAGAAGTGCAAAATCGTTCTCACTTCTCAGGGCAATGTAAGAGTGAATCATTCAGTCAAGACAGTATCTGAAGAAACAAAATTGAAAATTGTATACTGATATCACTCTCAAAAGATCTTGACTCAGGAAGTATTAAAGCCATTCTGTCTAGAAGCTCATTAACAGCTAACTCTTTCTTCTTTCTAAAGGTTAGTGAAAAGGTTATTTTACAAAATCTTCTACCTTTGATTCCACATGGAGAAAGGTATAAAATTGTGATTTTAATGGTATTTACTTCCAGCATGTAATCAAAATGTGAACATTACTGTGTTTTTAAAGATAAAAATGGAGGCAACTTTCAAAATTCAGCTGAGGTATATCTCTTTTTTCAAACTTTTGGAAAGCAAATCACTTATTTGCATACTGTGTTGTCATCTAATGAGCTGGCTCCTGAAGTATTCTATGACACATGCTGCATCTATTTTATATATTTTTAGCTGCTTCTGTTCTTCTCTTTTTTTTTTTTTTTTTTTTTTTTTTTTGTCCATATACTGAGTTGAAGCAAAGATAAAGTTCTGTTACAGGCTTTGGCTTTGCAAAACTACTGGGGATTATATCCTTAGAAACATGAGATTTTGCAGCATGGAAATAAAGAGCAAATTGACATGCAACTGAAAATTTTTAGATCCTCAAAAATCCCTTGAAGGTAACTGTTATGTGAGTAGACCTAAATTTTGAATGTATTTTACTTGCAAAGGACAATAATGTGCTACATTGGACTAAGAGACTGAAATCAAACTATGTGAAAATAGTTCTGTCAGGACTGTCTTATGTACAACTGAGCTATATGTTTGGAAGTAAGTGTTTGATTCACTGGACCATCATTAATATTAGTATTAGTATTAGTATTAGTATTAGTATTAGTATTAGTATTAGTATTAGTATTAGTATTAGTATTAGTATCAGTGTTTTGTTTGTTAGTGTTAGTGTTAGTGTTATTGTTAGTATTTATAAGCATCTTATAAGAAGTAGTGACTCGATGCAATTATACCAAAGTTGAGATTGTTCAGCCCATTTGTGAGAGATACTGAGAATCACAGGAAACAATTCCTATGTCATTGCACTGGCCAGGATGTCCAGACCATATACTCATCCGCAAGACTGTCAGGTGACATTCTGTAGAAGTCTGTGTGATTGAATTTGTATGTTTGTGCTACGTTCATAATATATGATGTGCACTTGCAGCTCAGAAAGCCAACCATATCCTGGACTGCATAAAAAGAAGTGTGGCCAGCAGGCTGAGAGAGGTGATTCTGCCTCTCTACTCCACTCTGGTGAGACCCCACCTGGAGTATTGCACCCAGCTTCAGAGTCCTCAACACAGAAAAGACATGGACATGTTGGAGTGGGCGCAGAGGAGAGCCACAGAAATTATCAGAGGGTTGGTGCACCTCTCCTATGAGTAAAGGCTGAGAGAGTAGGGGTTGTTCAGTCTAAAGAAGAGAAGGCTCCAGGGAGAACTTGTTTCAGCCTTTCAGTACTTAAAGTGGTAGTGATTGAATCCAGTATTACATCAGTGTGTATTTATTCATGGATAAACCCAGGAATAAAACAGAAGGGGAGTGAGGGGAAAGCACATAAAAATTGGCTTGGTAGACCAAGCTACTTTTGAAAATAAATTATATAGAAATTTATTTTCTTTCCTGTATGATTCTAGGTGTTATACCACTTCATAAACTATCTCCTGTGTGGCTTACTATGTAATATTCTTGGTTAATGAAAATGCTGAACAGTGCAACTGTCTGCAGTTTTCAAGTAACTCAAATCTAGGTATTTGCAAGGTACCAGTTTAAAATAATTTGAATTTTTAAATTTAAAAAGAAACAAGGTGTACAACTACTACTTAGGTACAAATGGGAATCTCGCTATGGTGTCAGAAGAACTGAAACATCATTCCTGTCAGACACTATCTACAAAAAGTGACAACTAGTCAGTTGGCTTAAGAAAATAACACTTCTGAACAGACACATGATTGCTGCAAATTGACAAAGCAGCTAAAGTAAAATAAAACCTGTTCGAAAATGCCATTATTAAGCTAACCTTAATATCATTAAGCTAAAATTGTTGTAGCTCTTTATATTCTCTGTTTTTTATTGAATGCTTCCTTTACCACCTTCTCCTCACAACTGTATACATACTGGAAAGTTCTCAATTTCTTAGCAGAAACTTTACAAAATTTTTCAGCAATTTTGTTGGAAATAATGGTAATTACATAGTATTAATTTTGCTACTAGTCTATGAGGTCTAGATGATTTTGTATCTAATTTCTGTCATTACTAGACTTCCCACAGAAATAATCGCCAGTTATTGGATTTACTGGAGAGAGAGACAGGGAGGAAGGGAAGGAGAAGGCAGAGAATTATTAATAATTTGACAGATGAAGTCCAACACATGGCTGAGAAACTTTTCTATTTTTACTACTTTATTTGTCTCGCGCTTTTAAATTTTTCTTACCTATCGCCTTAATTTTATGAGACTTAAGACAAATGCTAATGAGTCCATAATTGGCCTAAACCCCTGAAGATTACTTTGGGGAATTTGTATTTCAAATGAAGGCATTAAATTTTTGCAGATAATTAGCAGGTCAGTTAAACTAAATAATTTCCTGCTGCTGGTAGGCGTATACAGTCAAATACAATCTTATTTTACTCCTACATACACCTACTTCAAAATTATTTGTAAAACAGTTGAGATTTAAAAACAGTGTGTGTATAGAGGGGGAAATTTAGTTATGCTAAATAATAATTTTTTTAGAAAACTAATTAGTTACATAAATCTTCTTGGTTTATGCTTTTGTTATACGTGTGCAGCTTTTTCTTGGGGAAAATTTTGCGCTTCTCAAGTCTTTCATTTCTCTAACTAATGCTGACGTTGCAGAAAGGATAGAAGCATACTTAGCTGTTAAAATGCAAAAATAACATTGCTTTCATAAAGTTACCATTACATAATACTGCCTCCCCTCCAATTTAAGTTGAGTATGCTATAGAAAGGAAGATACTTTCACAAAATTCTCTCCAGGACTCAGCCTTTTTAAGGGTCAGAGACATAGCAGGGAGGGCCAGGAATTAATTCATCTTAATTCAAATAACTCTACTTCAAGCACAGAATCACAGAATGACAGTGTAGTTGATGGCTACAGGCACTCTACAATTACTATACAAACATAAGTTATTCAGCCATATTTTTACAATGCCTAGCACAATGAGGTCACAGAATCACAGAATCACACATAATACTAGGAGTTGTAAAGGACCTCAAAAGATCATCTAGTCCAATCCCCCTGCCGGAGCAGGAAAACCTAGATGAGGTTACACAGGAAGGCATCCAGGCGGGTTTTGAATGTCTCCAGAGAAGGAGACTCCACAACCTCTCTGGGCAGCCTGTTCCAGTGCTCTGTTACCCTCACTGAGAAGAAGTTTCTTCTCAAATTAAAGTGGAACCTCCTGTGTTCCAGTTTGTGTCCATTACCCCTTGTCTTATCATTGTTTGTCACCAAGAAGAGCCTGGCTCCATGCTCATGACACTCACCTTTTATATATTTATAAACATTAATGAGGTCACCCCTCAGTCTCTTCTTTTTCCAAGCTAAAGAGACCCAGCTCTGTCAGCCTTTCCGCATAAGGGAGATGCTCCAC
>NW_010182849.1:0-859 GCF_000695765.1 Mesitornis unicolor
TACAAATAGTTGCCATGTGATTTTAGGGTTTGTTTTTTTAAAAAGTTATTTTTTTTTTCCCTGTCACTTTTAGTTCCATCTTTTCCATTGTTTTATTTGAGATCCACAAAATAAGCAGACTGTAATGGTACCTTACACTGGCACATTTCAGAGCAGAACTATAGTTTAGAGGGTTTTGGAACTTGTGAAATCTCATACTTGTCTTATTAGTGTCTTCTTGGAGATGGTTTCATATAAAGGTGAATATAAGCTTATATTGTGTTTACTTTTGTGGGTTTTTTTTTAATTTATTTATTTATTTTTAGGTGTCCCAATTTCAGGCTTCCAGGTAGAAGCTGTAGGTGGAGTGATATTGAATCTTTTGGATGATGTTAGTACTTGGGAGCCTGGAGATCGGATTGTGGTCTCAAGCACAGACTATTCGATGTATCAGACAGAGGCTTCGCCCCCCTTCCCTCCCCAGAGTGTACCAAGCATCAGGTCAAAGTCAAAGGTATGAGAACTGTCACCACTTGAAGATTTGTGTGAAATACGTATTCATGGTATTAAACCCTGGATAGTCCCCTTCAGTGAGAGCAATAAAGAGGAGCCTGTTCAACTGTCTCTATTGTTTTATTGCTATATACAGGATTGTGTACTCCTCATTGCTACAGAAGTGCTCTGATGTCAGGTCTGCCTCACAGCTTACCATACTGACTTTTCTTTCTCCTTTCTTCCCTGACTTATTGAATGCTTTCATTTTCTTCCAAAAGGTTTATGTTTATTTTCCTTTCTTAGGTTATTTCTATCTTTTCACTAGTTCTCTTAATACATGCTTGAATGACTGTTGTGGTCATTACCATTTCCTTTGCCTTTAGTA
>NW_010182850.1:0-3354 GCF_000695765.1 Mesitornis unicolor
GGCTCCGTTCACCGCGGCCCCGCTCTGCCCCCATAGCCGCCCCGCAGCCCTCGGGCACCGGTTCCCGGGCTGCGGTGGCCGCCTCGCTGCTGAGCGGAGCCGTCATCCTGGCCCTGTCCGTCTCCTTCGCCGTCTGCTGCTGGCGGGATCGGGCAAGGAAGAACCGCGGAGCGTGAGTATGGAGGCTCGGGGTGGGGGGCGAAGGTTGAGGTGGTGTTTTGGGTGGCCAGGGTTGCTGGAGCCGAAGGAGAGGCGGTGCTGCCATCTGCTGAAGTTTCGGGTGCGTCTGGAGTCACCTGCGGTGTGGCATGATCACACATCAAAATAAAAGTTAAAAATAAAATAAATTAAAAACGGTGCTCGAGAGCAAAGGTAGGTTTGTCCCCCATGAGGAGGAGGGGACTTTGCAAGGGTCCCGGCCGTGGGGATGCTGCTGGGGATGGCAAGGAAACCCACAGCATGCACAAAGCTGGTAGCTTGGCAATTTATAAAAATCCCTCCCGTAATGGAGGGAGAAGGAAACAGACGATACATGGATGATGGTCGGTGGGAACATAGAAGTGTTCAAGGCCAGGCTGGACAGGGTTTTGAGCAACCTGGTCTAGTGGGAGGCATCCCTGTCCATGGCAGGGGGCTTGGACCGGATGCTCTTTAAGGTCCCTTCCAACCTGAACAATTCTGATTCTATGAATATCCCTTTTGTTAAGGCTAAGTTCAGTGCAACTGCACCTGCACAGCCTGCTGGGGGGAAAGGAGGAGCATTCTCCTCTGGGGAGGACTGGGATAGAAGCCTCAGTGGGGCGCAAGGCTGGGCAAGCAAAGGTGCCACCAGCCAGGACCATGCTCATAGAGCAGCATTTCTGCAGTTGTTTTCAAGCAGGACCTCTTTTTCTGTAAGCAATGGTATCTTGAACAAAGGATTGCAGCAACAGGGACAGCCTGATTCCTTATTCTCAAAAGTGCACAAAGACAGGGAGTAAAAAGCCCTGCAAGAAAGAACATCTCAACCTCCCAGCAGGCACCAGTCATACTTCTCCTCGCTGTCATGCTCTTCCCCATGCTGGTTGATGCCTTACTAGACCCTCTTTTCTACAGGGCTGAAACAACTTCCTTTTTTTTTTATTCAGAGTGGAGGGAGGGGGTGAAAACCACTGAGTGACAACTTTGGTTTAGGATATAAACATGTCAAATCTTTCCAGGGTGGTGGTGGTAAATGAGAACAGCCAGCCCACAAAGTACAAAGAAAGCATCTGCATGGGCACCTCTCCCC
Source organism: Mesitornis unicolor (assembly GCF_000695765.1). Taxonomy (NCBI): domain Eukaryota; kingdom Metazoa; phylum Chordata; class Aves; order Mesitornithiformes; family Mesitornithidae; genus Mesitornis; species Mesitornis unicolor. The sequence continues at coordinate 1,271 of NW_010182850.1, forward strand.
CTTGCAGGCAGCAGCACAGGAGAAAAGACCGAGGAGGACGGAAACGTGACCCCTTGGCACCAGAGAGGGGTAGGAACGCTTTTGGAAGACTGAGACACTACCACCGGCGCGATTACCACCTCTCGGCTCTCTCCAGCTCTGTGTTCCCGGGGGCGTTCGCGGGCTGCAATAACGTGGCTTTCCAAAGGTAGGCTCAGCTCCGTGCTGGCACTGCCTCCCCCGGCTCCTCACACACTTCCCAACTACCTGGAGGCAGGAGCAGGCAGATGTAAGAGCCCACATCACTTGGGCACTTCATCCCCTGCCTCATCCTCACCTAACAGCAATAAAACCACCCTGGCACCCGCTCTTTTCCAACCGGGAGGTGAGGCCGAGGACCAGGGTCACCTTTGCCCTACCTCAGCATCACCTGCAGGCTGCCATCAGCGTTGCAGCCCCTCTTACCCTCTCTCTCTCTCTCGCCTTTACCAGGAGCCCCGAAAACCTGCCAAAGCTGCCCCTGCCGAGCTGGCGCCCCGAAGCGCAGGCCCTCCCGCAGCTGGTGCTACACCCCAGCACACCGCCCATCGCCCCCCTGCCCAGCCAGCCGCCCCGAAACATACTGCTGCCTACCATGCCCTGCTGTGCTGACCTCCCCCAGGACCTGCTGCCCCTCTACTACAGAAGCTATGAGGAACACAAGCTCTTCAACAAGTTCGGGAGGCCGGTTTGAAAATTTAAACTGCCATTCAACTTTTTTTCCTTTTTATTTTATTTTCTTTTAACACCAGCAATTCCTTGAAACTCTGCAGAGCTCAGGAAAGAATTTCACAAGAGCCAATTACTGCACCTGGGCTTTCAAATGGAGAAAATTTGACACTTCGTGTTGAAAAACTTTCTGATATAGTCCTTTTATTATCCCTCCCCCTCTCCAAAAGTGCACATTTCAAAGAAGAGTTCCTGGGTTACAAGCTTCTTAATTGATCATTTTGGTAAGATGTGTGAAGCTGAGCAGCCTCAGCTTAACCTATAGGCTGAGCATGTGCAGATGTCCAGGTTTTAAACACAAGAGTCTGATTTTCTGTTTAGGTCTCTTTTAAAGGCTGAAAGTGAAGGCAGCCATTACCAGGAACAAGTAATCTATCTCATTAGATAATTGGAAGCATTTACAGTTCATTGCACTTGAATGTAGGCTGAGATTAAAAGGGTTTTTGTTGTTGTTGTTGTTGTTCAGAACTCGCCTTATCCTCCCATTTCCACACAATCTTAGACTTGCAAGACACAGGGACAAGTGTGCAAAGATAGTCAGTCAAGAGGAAAAAATGAATTTGAAAAACCTAGCACATTTGGGAAAAAAAACAAAACCAAACAAAAAAAACCCAACGAAATCTAGACTTGTGGTTTTTCATCCCTTCTCCCCTGCATTAGAAAATCATATCGGGTGTATTGGGACCTACAGCAGCGCCCGAAGAGCTAGCCTAAGTGCCACCATTTGCATTCAGAAAGCAATGACCCCCATATTCCTGCCAGCATTTCCTGGGTGGAAATACAGGGGTGCCTTCCAAGCACTGCATGCAGAGCCGGGTAAGCAGCTTCAGGACACCTCGGTCCCCCATTTGCACCTCAGGACACACCTGTGCATGCATCACATGCCCAGCGCAGTCTGTGCACGTGGGGCCTGTTGAGTAACATGGCATCATGTGTGCACAGAGATGCTGTTTGTATCTCGGGAGGCGTTGGGGTGCTGTGAGCCCCAAGAGCTGCTGCATGCATGGGGCAAGGAATAAGAACGAGCAGCCAGGACGTGAACCCCCAGCATCACCCAAGCACGCAAACTGCAGTACTCAAACCATCCTGCTACAGAGGTTAGGAGTTTCAGTCCACTGACTTAATTTCCATCAACATTTGCTTCGCACTTCAAGGAAAGAAGCCTTAAAGATGCAAAATAGCACATTTCTGTGATGAAGGCAAGACCTGCCAGTGGATGTCGGGGAAACACTGCTGCTTCTCTCTGCAAAGAGGGCTAGGGACACTGGTTTTTCTATTTCTATAATAATAAAGGAATCTCTCCCCATTCCACCTCCTCTGTCATCTTTTCACATCAC
>NW_010182850.1:3385-23183 GCF_000695765.1 Mesitornis unicolor
GGTTTGGGGGCTGGCTGTTGATGGGGCAGGGAGCAGGTGGTAAGACTCTTACACATCGCTTGCTAAAGATGACAACATCCCATTTACCAGCAACTCCACCATGAGAAGGAAAAAAAACCTTTCATTCTCCTATGACAACTGAAAGTGTAGAAAGGGCAGGAAAACCAGAACCTGCTCTGCATTTCCCTTCACCTCACATCCTAACTTTACCTTTTTCTCCTCCCTCTCTTTTTCCAGCCAAGTCTAACGCACAGGGAGGGGAATAACCCCACTTCAAAGTAACTCATTCTCCTCCTAGATACTCTTGAGAGCACCAGGAGTTACCCACATAAAAAGCACTCTGCATGCAGATGTGCCAGCTGTAAGTTCGGACACCACACTAAGGGTGTTCTGGCCTTTCACTAGTACATTGATGCCAAACCCATGGACTACGCTTCCACTGGTGTCTCATCAAAACAGGCTTCATAGCTGGGGATTCAGCCCAGGATCTGCTCTGGGAACAGCACTGCCCAATTTCTTGTTTATGGGGGAAGGAGTAATCTTGTTAAAAAATGAAACCAGGAAAAATGGAAACAAGGGGATCGGAATTAAATCTTTTTGTATCTGTTCCTTCTCTGTTCCTCTCCTCTGTCACGCTTTAAAGAAAAAATAAAAGCCCACTACAATATCCCCTCTCTCCAATGAGATTTTAAAAAAAAAAAAATACACTCAGAGTTTGATGTTCCCTAGATCCTAGCAAGGCTTTAGGTACAAAACTTGTATTTTTTTGCTACATAAGATTAGAGATTGACATCTGCTTTCACTGCAAACTGAAATGTCGCATTTTAGATATAAAAAAATCTTTTGCCAAACATGTCCAGAAAGATGCTGATTTTGAGCTGTCATAACAAAAAGTTAGCATTTTCAATATAAAACTGACACGGTAGTTTTTCCATACAGAGAAAAATGTCAACTTGAAACAAGCATTTAATACAACTGATATTTAAAAAATATTTACTGGACAAAATTTAAAAGTTGCCTTGTCCTGACTTCTTTGTGTGTGCAAAGTTAAGCTTTCTACCGCAAACATTTTATCCCAAAAGCCTTGGAAGACTTAGCCAAGTTCCTGCAGCAGGGAGGAGGAGATTGAAACCAATGGAAGATGGATGGATTAAGACCAGGAAACTCAGCTCTACCAGGAGTTTCTCTACCAACCCCTTTGTCTTTGCCTCAATTCCTTCTTGCCTTGGACCAGCGCAGCAAAGAGCCACATCAAGGTTGCAAAGAGCCACACTCAGCTTCACCCTGGGAAGAAATCTACTTCTACCATCAGTTAGGCACAACAAGAAGCACCGTTTGCATTTATTTGCCAAAAGGAGGAGAAGAAAGGTAACTATGTAGAACTTTTAAGTGAGTTGTAAATGGGAAGAAACAAACCCCCCAAGCCCATAATCCCACATGTTCTCACCACATCACTCAGCAGTTCCCGTTGGACTACCATCTATCCAACCCTTCTTCACCAGAGCAGCACATGAGGGGTTGCCCTCCCCACTGTTTCCCCCCTGCAGACCACCAGAGAAACTCCAGCTTTCTCTAAGCTTGCGAAGGAGGTTTCCAGCTGTCTGGGATTCTGGCCTCCCTACAGGGAAGGTGAAGCTCCAAGAGGTTTAGTCGTAATGTTTTATGCAACATCAAATACAACATCAAATGATGCCATTTCATATATAATATTTTTATTCATTTTTAATTTAAATCATATATATGCAATATCTAATAGAAAAGTGGGCCCTGGAACTGGAGGAAACCATCTGAAAAGTGATGGAGATAGCTGCAAAGTCAGCTCATTGCTGACTGTGTCCTAGGCAAGTCACTTTCTGGTCAGTGTCTGAACAAAAGGAGAAAGCACCTTCAGCTTTCTTATCTTAAAACAAACCAACCCCCACACAATAAACCCCAGGATTTTAAGCTTCAGACTCCATGCTGGAAACCTCAGTCCGCATGCTTATTTAGAAAGAACTAAACAAATTTTGGTCACAACTTAATTCTTCAGTGAAGCTCAGTGTACCAAATTCTTAGCAGTGTCGGCACTGACAGAAGAGGTTTTTGACCCTCTCTGGAGATTCTAGGCAAGGTCAATGCTGGGATCTGTAACATTCAAATGCTAAAGCTGTGAAACATCAATAAAATATTCTGTGTGGTTCTGAAAACAGCCACTCTACCATTACAAGTTTTCTAAGACTATGTGCAGTGCTGCTGTGCTGACAGGAAGAGGAGAGAGCTGAGCAAGTCACCACCTCTCTACAGGCATCTCTACAATTGAGGGGGGTTTATCAAACACAGAAGTCTAAGGACTAGGAGAAAGAAATAGTAATCCAGCAAGGCTTCACAGGAAAGAGCAACAGTAACTGTGCAATGGCTGTACCTACTGAAAGACCCCACCTCGTCTGTGTTGCAGGAGATGGGCTCCTGAGGATCACCAGGCACAGCTCAGACAGACCACTTTCCCACTGGATCAACAAAGACTTTTCCATACTGTTTACCTCCACAGCGACACCACCTCTGTTCACATGACTTCACCACACCTACCACCACTGCATCCGCACCACCCCAAAACAGTGCTTTTTGTCAGCAAAGCCAGTAACAAACCTGTTGCCAGGATCACTCAATGCACTCAAACCTCCACCATGCAAAAGTTTAGACTCCCTGCATCCTCACCACAAGTGGCTCCAGCTCCGTGTACCTGTATGGCAATAATATCGTTTGGCCATTTCCAACTCAGAAGCCTTCACTTTGCCACAAACATAACAGCACTAAATCTAGGGCAAAAGCAAACCTCAGCAAAAAAGAAAGATTAAGATCTCACTTATATATATGGTGCTCTCACACACAGATCAGAGTGTACTGAGGCTACACCATTTCTTACACTATATCCCAAAGCTATGACAATACTTCACCTTTTTTCCTCTTTAGAAGTTTTGAATGCAGCAAAATCGATAAATAGAAGAGAACCTGAGAGCAGTTTCCCATCAGTGCGATGTCTCAAAGTAGGGAAAAAGAGATGCTGGGATCTGGAAGAAGAGGAAGGAGCACAAGTTCTTACATTTAACTACACCCACATTCAACCCCAACACCTGACAATAAACCAGTGAAGTAGAAAGCACTTCTGTAGCTTGCCATATAGAAAAATACTACTGGAAAATGTAAAACAACAACTACTCTCTATAGACATTCATCCACGTGAAATGACACTTCACATTATTTGCTTTGCATGCTCACTAAAAATTAATGTCACTAGCAGCCAGCCAGCTGGACTAGAGGAGAGTTCATTCCTCTCAAGAAGTTAGGAGTACCCACAACCCCTTCAAGTAGGGCTGGTGACAACTCCAGTCCCCAATTCTTCAAATACTGGATCATGTCTCAGTGTTTCTTGACACACCTCAGCTCTGAGCAGTGTTTTTATTCCAGCACACAACTTCCCCTGGAAGGAGTAAGTCCCAGGCAATACAGTACCTGCCACATGGTGGATTTACGTGTGCTGGAGGCCAACACCAAATCTAAGCTCCTTCCCAACTTAAGCCAACTTCCATGCATCCTGAGGAAAGACACTAACAAGAAGCATGCAGGTAACTGTTCTACAATCTTTTCAAGTGTATTTTTCTATGCTCCCTTGCAAGGGTGAGGGAGGGAACTGGTGCACGCCTCCCCAGAAGAAAAAAGGGTTCAAACCAAAGAAATCTTCACAGAGCTGTAAAAAAAAAAACAAAAACAAAAACCCAAAACCAATCAACCAAACAAAAAAATCCCACCAAACACACAAACCCAGAACCATCACCACCAAAAAAGCCACCTCATACACAAAAAAACAAAACCACACTGCATTTTCCCTAAAATTCAACATATGGAATGCCTATGATTAAATGAGCACCTCGGACAAAAACATTTTGGAGGACAGAGTCTATCATGGAGGCACAGGAACACAAAAATTAAGAGTTAAGGAACTAGAATACAACTGCGTAAGTCCATGATCAAAACCTGTTATGGAATTTGGCAATGGTGTTTTAACTACAGTTCGAGCAGCCCTGTCAAGACACTGCATTTGTAAGGCCACACACCTGCTCACACTTGGACTCAAAAAACTATAAAAGGAATTCATGCAGTGGCTCTTTGCCTTACCTAGAAAGTGACATTATACTCCTTGCTGTACTTCAGAGAAACATCACTGCCTTATTAAATAGTCATATAAGAAACAAGAAAGGGAGCCAGGAACCCTTGGTATTAATTCAGTAATGCTGATCCCAAATTACGATGCTTGTATTGTGAATTCTTTGAAAATGCAACAGACCTTCTTATACCAACACAATCATGGCTAGTGACTCCCTCCCTTCAACACACCTTGGCATCTGTCACAGCCTGGTCCATCCTCCTTCTCCAATGACATCTCTGCCAGGCTCCATCTACCAAATACATTGCTGGCCCTGGGCTGGCAACCTTTTAGTCGAGCACTGTTCTTGGCTTAATGCAAGGAAGAGCTGCATGTGTCCACACAGCACAAACCAACAACAGGCTGTGGACCAAGATGACCACATGGACACAGCAGACACATGGATGCTCTCCTTTTGACAATGCTCCTGTGTACAGAATTTCTTGTCAACTAACCACAAAAACTTCAGGAGAAACTAACAAAGCTCCACTTGGCTGAACAGAGTGAAATGCCACGCTGCTTCCTGACTGGAGGGGATGCAGAAGTCAGCATCAGACAGTAGATAAGAGCAGGCTAAGAGAAGCAGAAGCTACATCCTCACATATCAACCTGGACACTGACGTATCTTAATGTTATAACACCACTGTTACTCAACAAGAAGTTCTTGTGGGGAGGAGGGGAGGCACCATGAAAGGAAAAGTCATTACAGTTGCAAACCTTTTCCTTAAGGACCAGAGTTCGTCAGTAGACTGACCACAGAAGCTATTGTGCAGCAGCAGGGAATAAACACTCTCCTGAGCAGCCAAAACCTATTTTCTAGTGGTAACAGACCACAGGCACAGGTTTCCCTCAATGCATGCTAAACTGCAGCAAAGAGATGAACCGAGAACCAAAGCAGGTGGCAGCTTCAGGAATTGCTGTGGTACATAGAAAGCAACTACAGCTGCTTTAGGAGGCTTGCTTATTTCCAGGGTCAGGAAAGGCACTCTTCTAAAAGAGAAATATTAACGGTAAAAAAAGTCCGTCTCTAACAACTGGGGAAGAAAAAAACCAGCCAGAACCACAAATAAACAAAAAACCCCACAGCTCAAAAGCCCATTGCACATTCACCTGCACCTCCAGCAGACTGTTCCAGTGCCAGGGGCAGGCAGTGCTCCTACCCCCACTCCCAGCAGCGACAGTGGGGGATCGTGCAGGCGCTGACTGCGTGACTAAAGCACCGTTTGCTCTGAGGGGGCTGCTGGCAAAGGGTGTGCACCTTCTCCCAAGTAACCAGGGCACATGACTGAGTTGCAGCAGCCATGACTCTCCAGAAACAGGACGGGCAGTTCTTTCACACAGACAGTCAACACAGCACTAAACAGCAACACATAAGAGAAGAGCAAAAGCAGGCAATCACCAAGTGATGTTTTGGAAACCAGGATATTTACAGTTTATGCAGATTCAATGCCTGGTTTGCCTGTCCAGCAATCGATTCAGGGCTCCGCACACAGTGAAAGGCCACTCTCTCCCCCTGTTAGATGCCCATACTTCAGCGGTGTGAATTCCCTTCTTTGCCAGGGGAAAATATTTTAGAAGGGCAGCAAGCCTGAACAATACAGTTCACACCAGCCGAGAAATCCTGCACAGGCACTTCCAGCATTTCAGGCTCTCAGCCATCTCCCACAAGCCACACCAACCCCATACCCCAGTCACAAGGCTGCTGGTTTTAAATACCCAAACTGGACTCTGACTGGAAGCGTCAGAGCTTGCTGGAAGCCTCCTGGATGTTAACAGCTCTTCATTCATTATATTCATGACATTATTTCACACCTTTACTTGAGAATGCTGATGGAAATGGGGAGTTGTAACTAGAATCCTGTGTCACACCTTCAGACACATTATTACATGCTATCTGTCCCAAGTGACATGGCATTTAATTCAGAAAGTATAAACAAGTTTTCCCATGCTTCAGATTTGAAAGGATACCACCAGTAAAGGTTAGAGACAGCCAGCCTCTAGCTATTGCCATGACTAAAGACAACAATCCCTTTAAACATTTAAAGTGTGTATGCTTTTTCCACCCTTCAATGCAGAAGTCACCATGCAAAGAGGTATTTTCCATGAAAAAGTAGCTCCAGTTTAGATGAACACGAGGAAAAAAAAAATAATGCAAGGACTGTATACAGTTTTACCAGATGCAGTAATTCAAAATCCAAGTTTAAAAAAAGAAAATAATAAGCAAAAAACCCCAAAAAGTAAACATGAAGTCATCATCAAGTTTTCTGTTTTATTTAAGATTTTAGTTTTAATTCTGAAGAAAGAGGTACATTTCCTTGGTTTTAGTTTTAGCGTCAGGTTATAACCATGTTTATTTATCTGTTTCTTTTTTCCTGTCTTTTCAATACTGCACAAACGTCCAGAAACTACAGGGTTAAGTAAAAGCTGCAGGCAGAGGAGGTCAGAGGTTGCTCCTGATGGTGATCATGTGGCCCCAATGCAGTGCTATCCCAGAGTGCCCCAATCAGGTGAATCTTTGTTTTTTCACAAAGAAAAAAAAAAAAGAGAGACTGACAGAGGAGACAAAGACTGAAGTAAATATCACTCATGTTTCAGCTGCTTATAATTATATTATGTATACGCTAGGTATTAAATCTGTGAATACTTTGCTTTAAATCTAAAGCCAAAATTAAAGAAAAATCTTATTCTCCCCTCTTTAAACCACTCTTTAGCAACATGCCAGTTACTCATAGCTCTAAGTGTTTTGTCTTTCAACACACTTCATGTCAAACTCTTACTGAATGACACAACAAAATACCCTTAAAAAAAACCAACAACATAGCAATTTCCTTGTGTAGTGCCACACTGAATGCAAAATAAATGCTAGGCCACTGCTTGCCCCACATGTTCAGTAAGTTAATTTAAATTAAATACCTTTTTCATGTTTCTGCATTTGATTCTGCACTGCATTTTTTCCTCTACTGCAGACTGACACTTTTCCACTAGGCAAATACTCATGTGCAAAAGACATAAGACAGTAATATTCTCCTTAAGCATTGAGACTGCATTTTCATTTCTCTCTCTCTCTTTTTTTTTTCCTTAGAATGGTTAGAAAATATTTCAAACAGTGTATTTCAAACACTGGCTCAGCAGAAACTTAACGAAAAGATACGGTCATGACCCTGTGATGGCATTGCATCTGGGGGGGAGGTTTGATCAGGAACTGGATTCTCCAGAAAGAAAGATATGACAGGGAACAGTAGGTGGGCATGGGGAGGAGTCAGGGTGGGACACTTCCTGCATTTCTAACGTTTTGGGTTTTATTTTTCTTCTTTTTTTGTTTTTCTTCTTTTTCCTTCTTTCCTAATGACGATCCAGTGCTGAGCTCTGTAGTAGATCTGTGGGGGTTTTACTGGGGGGTCTGAAGGCTGTCTGAAAGCCCGGGGGTGGGGAATGGAAGCTGGTGGGGTTTGAAGGGGGAGAGTAGGGGTTCCAACTGGCTCTGTGCAGAGGGATCTGTGTGCCGAAGGGGTTACTGTGGTGCGTCTGTGATGGCGCTGCACTGGGGCCGTCCACCTCTGTGAGGGCCTGAAGAGATTTTAGCCAATGTGGAGGATTGTCATCTTGAAGGGTGTCTAAACTGTTTCCTGTGGAGGCTGGGATACCTACAAAGAGAAGAAAAAAACACAGATACAGACAAGTCAGAGCAGAAGCAGTAAGCTGAGCACAAAGGAGGTCAATTTAACCTAACAAAAAGCAACAGTGAGAAAACATGATTAGTTTGTACAGATAATGCATTTTACATTATTATATAGAATTACCCTTCCCACAAAACATTTAACATTAAATCCAGATAGGAGAATGCTCCTCCTTGGAGCATTTATTCATAAAACACACATTTTTTCTATCACACATCCTGCACAAGGGCTGCACCCCTGTTGACGTGACTTTACCACACCAAACTACCAGTACGCTGCATGCTTCACCTGAATCATGCTTCAGCCTCTCTAACAGGGAGACACAACCAGACAGCCTTATAAAAGAGAGCTTTATAAACAAGTGGAGTACGTCCCTTTTTAAATATCAAAGTCCAGTGAATGCCTTCAGTGCCTCAGGACAGCGGCGCACATACCGGACAAGCCATCCAGCAGAAGGGACACCTATGTCGACCCTACAGATAAGCACTGATCCACCTGACTGCCTGCAAAGGTCCCGGGCATGCATGGCAAAGGCCTGAGTGATGCTCTGGTACACCTAAGGGTTCCACAAAAATTCCTGGACCCTTGAGGTTTTGTGGATGGAAGCTGGAAGAGACCACCGCATACTGACTTTTTTGCCAGATGTAAATCGGTTTGTGCCAAATACCCATTGGATGGTTTGCCAGCGGAGCTGAAGGAGTGAGAAACGGTTACCTGTGATGATTGCGGGGTCCATCCAGCTGCCAGGGCTGTCCCAATTCAGGCTGTCGGTGGTGGCAGTGTTGGACGTTGGTACACTGTGGTTGGCGTTGGAGGGGGAAGAAGCATTGGGCAGTCCACCAAAGTTGATGTTAATGTTCGGTAGAAGTGCCCTTAGCCCGTCCTGCCATTCCTTCATATTTAAACTCTCTACAGAACTGCTGTTGTCTGGGAGATTTACCAACAAAAAAAATGAAAGATAAAAAAATAAAAAGCTGAAGTTAGAAACAGATGTCCTTCTTTGGCGGGGTATGGGATTTTGTTTTTAATTTTTAAGCTAAGCATTTAATACTTTCCCTGTCCAAAAACTAAGGTCAATGTTTATATGATTGATGAATTACTCAGAAGGGCTGGCAGGTTTTAAACCAAGTGTAAGGGAGTGGGAGAAAGATTTAACTCCTCCCCCAATTCATATTTACCCATTTTTTTCAGTTCAGAGACTCAAATAATTAAGGGCACAGTGGCTTTCCCTCTATTAATAACAGGGGAAAACCTACCAGATCCTTTATGAAAATATTTGTTGTAAGCTACATCACCCAATTCTGCTGCTTTGTTAATGTGCAGCAGGCTCAAAAGGGTTGTTTTCTTTGAAGTATATTAAAATGAAGAAAGGCTAGGTAGGGCTTTGCAATAGAAACCGAACATGAGGAACCAAGGAGGCGGAGGAATATCACAAAAGTTTTTTGTTTTGTTACAGCTCGTTCATTCACAGCCCTACAGATGGTCTTCCGAAGGAAATGGAAATAAGGTTCTCATGAAGGTGGAGGGAGTGCAATTTCCTCTTGTAGTTGAAGAACAGTAGAGAAAATTCTTTAGAGATCTTTCAGAATAATTTCCAACACACCAACTTCCTCCAAACTTTGGTTACAAGCAAACCAGCTTGTAGTCTCAACTATTTGCCTGAAAGTTTCAGGACATGCAGTGAAAAAGGACAACAGAATAATGTGGCTACCAGCAGTGCAGCAAATAATCCCTGAAGACAACTGTTAAGATAGAGGTTTTTGTTGTTGTTGTTTTTTTTTTTGGTTTTGTTTTTTTAAACCATCTCTGCCTGTCCTGATTGAAGGAGGCACCTTGATGCCAATCAGAAGTGTTACAGTGAGATACTTACACAATACTGCTGCTTCAACAACAGAAGAGATTTAAGCCCTCATGGAAAATTAGGGGATATCACTTGGAGAGTTCCAAGAAAGCAGTCTCATGTCTATCAAAATCTGCCTTGGCAATTTTTGTAAAGCTGAATGCTCAGAAAGAACTGATGTCTCGAGCAATTACCTTTTTGTAACCAGAGGGGGGGAAAAAAGCAAGTTCTTGAAATCCTGTGCTTTCATGCAGAACTTCCCTTCCCCAGGCCAGAGTTTTTTTAGAATAAACTTTATATAAGATTCTGCTTCTGTACACAATTACAGCAAGTCACAAATCACAGCAACTCAAACCTCAGTCCATGTCACCAACTGAACTTCAAAAAAAATTACTACATAGATCTACTGTATCCACGTTGCCTATGAGGACTGTTGGAGCAATGCATTCATTTCTAACCGTATGCATGCTTAATCCAATACAATAAAATTCATCTCCTGTGCCCAGGCAAGTTTGCAGAATACACCTGACCCCAGATTCTAGAAGGTTTACAGTTATCTCCAATCACTGGCTGAGGCATCACTCTTCCTCAGATGCTGCTGTGTGAGGTACCTCCGTGGGGAGGACAGGCATCTCCTAAGCATTCCCGTAAGCAAAGACAAGACAGGTCAAAAATCAGATATTGGAAGTAAACCCAACAGCCTGCCTACAGGCACTATGTTGCATCTGAAGAATGAAATTTTAAATGCTACAGGAGGAAAAAAAAATAGCAGTAACAAAACCGCAGCTCTGCCTCAAGCGAGTAACTTAAAATCAGCTTTTTAGTAACACCATAGCACACAGAAGCAATCAAGCCTCCAGACACAAGTGTGACTGCATCCACACACTGTGTGCAAAGTGCTCTATGGGGTCTGGTGTACGAGTGACTCTGAGAGAAATAAAACAGGCTTATCAGCGATTTGTTCCGTGTTCGTTTAGCATTGAGCCATAGCGCATACAACTGGCTTTCACTTCTACTTTAATTTCTCCTACTGTAAATCAAATCTACTTCCTGCTCCCTCCAGGGTTCCCATTTTTTTATTGTGTGCATTAGTATTGCAAAGGAACAGTTTTAGAGAGCTTAGTGCAATACATTTTTCATTCAAACCTATGAGCCTGAGGTTTAAAAAAATAAAAACTTTAAAAAGTATTAGTCAGAAATACCCCTAGAAGATATTTGCTTACAATCCTCTTGAACATCCAAAAGCCCATTTAAGACAAGTTCTAAATTAATTTTTCAGAACAAAAGTAGCCAACTCACCATCACAGCAATAACTGTACAACAGATTCTGCATGGGACACCATGACTTTCCACTTTATTTTCTCATCGCTTCTTCCAACAGCTTGTGCAAAGAAATGCAGCTCGGTTTAATTACTTGCCTCTACTACAAGGTGAAAAGCACACACAGAAGGCTTACCAGGACCATGCATGAGTAAACATACTCATCACGATACCTGTGAGCTGCAGATCTGCAAGCTCATGATAATCTTAATCATGAACATTAGTAACTCCCAACTTGCCTTCAAAGCTCACTTACAAGAAAACAAACATGTAGTAAACTACACACCTGCAACATGTCATTGAAAAGTCTAATGAAGACAAAGCCAGCAAAGTCAAACCTGTATGGAATGGGGTAGGAAAACAACTGTGGTAGGGCATTAGGCCATCTTGGGCTAAGAAAATACATATGTTTTTGTCATGTTGCTCTCTGTTTTAAAAAAGACATAATACAGCATACATAAGAGTCCAGAAAGACAGCAAGCAGTTGAGATGGAAGATTTTCATAGAATGGAAAAGGCTGGCACTGTTTGGTGAGGAGACATTTACCGAGGCAGGCACAGTACACCACTGCTGTGTACCCTCCCTAACACAAAAGTAAATATAAAGAAATTGAGGAAAACTGTCCTTTCTCTCAGCTACCAGTACAAAACCAAACTTGGAAACACAGAAGTCAAGAGATAAAAGGTCTAAAAGGATTCAGTATCTATAAAAACTATCATCTGCTAGCAATAAGGAATTTTATTAAAATCTTGTGAACCTGGGTACAAAAGGGACAAAACAGAGAATTTTTTAAATACTGTCTTTCCCAGACAGCTGAGGTTGTAGGGCTGAAAGGCAAGCTATGATAGAACCCCTCTGACACCAAAGAAAAAGCATGCAGCACATCAGTCATGTGTCTGTAACTGGGTTTTCCAGCTTGACTAATAAATGCACAGAGTAAAAGACCTAACCAACCAACAAAAAAAAACCCTCACAAAACCTAAACATGACCAAAGTTTCACACCTTTGTCAGACTCCCAGTCTCAAAGGAGAAGTACTGGAATTAAATTATTATTGTAATATGGGATCTGGTAAGGGATTAAAATGCACTGAAGGGTTAAAGCAGACGGGAACAATGAAGAATACAATGCTCTACTGCACTCTCTGCACTGCCTTCTGAGGCCTCAGTTATGGCTACGATTGGTAAAACACCCCCTTAGAAGTAACTCCAGATGCCACCAGTACCTGAGCAATCTCCAAGCCCCATACAGCCCCAAACCAAATCATTAAATCAGAAGGTAAGTCCATCCCAGAGGCACGAGTTACTTCCACCACCTGAAGAAAGTAAGTATCTTCAGAAGAAATGACTACATATCCCTCAGCTAGTTTGTCCTTCTTGCCAAGTTTATGCTTTGTCAAGAAGCTAGTACCATAGTTAAAAATGAGGTTAACTCTCAGTTAATACAGATCTATTAAAAAGGGCATTTGCCTATTACCTTAATTGGTTGAAGAGAGTAATTTGACTAGCTAGCAGACTTCTCAGTTGGACATCACAATCTGGGCGTGTGAAAACCAATACACACCACGTTTTTCCTCTCTCAAGGTGTGGAAACACTGTCTCCTTCCATAGCCCCATCCTAATTTAAAGCACTGGGAAAATATAGACGAAAACAAGTTGAAAACCACTTGACCACAATGAAAAGATTTCACACACCAAGACAAATTAGAGATTGCTCCCACCATGCTCCAGTTTTGTCTCAGAAGAGAGAATAACCTGGTGAAGGATCACTAAAAGCCCCACTATTCTCATGAAAAACAGGTTCAAATACACATCCTGAACTCTAGTCTTCCCTTGATGTGCATTTCATAATCTTACTTGGTCTACTAGAAACTTGTGTTTACAGAGGTGAACCAATCCTACAGTTCTACACCAAACTTTTTCATGGTCTGAGGTAGTATGCCAACACAAAATAAAAGCACTCGCATGTAAAATTTTCAAAGTCAACCACTGTCTTCAAGTGAGCAAAGGGAAAGGAAAAAAAAAGCTTAGTCACAAACTTAAGCTGTCCACCCAATTTAAATGCAAAATAAAGTTAGCTTAAGACAGAATATAATTAAGAAGCCTGAATATTCACTTGTATCAAAACTGGTAATTTCCTTAAATTCTAAATAAAATCATTGCTCCATGATGACATCCTACCAGACAGTCTGGTAGCATTACTTCAGTATCCTCTACCTGCAATGCTTTAACATCATTCCTTCAAACTGGGCAAAGTAAACTATGTGTATTTGGGGGAGAGATGGCCAAGCCAGAATCACCTTTCTGTATGATCAATACTTTGAAGACGTTTGCACAAGTGTCAGCTGCATTGACACAGGTTGTCCCATGACTTCATGAATTCTGACACCACAATGTAGACCCAAAGGTGTTTCAGACTCAGTTGCACCACATTTGTGATGTTGATGCACTTTGCTTGGTGGGAGACAAGCCCACTAAAATTGAATGTCCTACAGAGACTAGACCATTTCACATTACTGCGTTAATTTTGATACAAGTCTATGGTCAAATCAAAATTTACACAGTACATGCTTGGATAAATACAGCTAATAGCAAACATTACAAGATCATCACATTAAGTAAGTGTAAAGCAAGTGCATTTCTTTGTTCTGTCAACATTATATTCCAAGCTATTACAAAAGCCTGAATTCATACTAATTGCGTAAAACCATTAAATATATTTATGCCAAGAGTCCTAAATATGCTAGTCCTGCTAAAAGGCAAGCCGTTCTGCAAATCTAGGTTGCAATTATTTCTTTAAGGACTCATCAGTATGCCAAGTGTGTGACCAAAGCACACAACAGTGCTACAGAAAAGCTTCAAATAAGCAAAAGAAATTCAGAGGAAAACCATCATACGAGAGAAAAATAAATTTATTAGCAATGTCATGTACCTGACTGCAGAGAGTAGCAACGAAAAAGTGAAGAGACTATCAAGGTGTGTTCAGTAATAGAATGGCCATTGCAACGACCTGCTTGTAAGAAGGCTCTTGTTCAATCTCCAAGAACACTGTACAGTAACAGCTTTGAAACCCTGGTAAGACAACCAGAATGTCAAAGTTGGGCCCAGGGAAGGAAAATTAAAAAGTAAAAAAAAAATTTTTTAGAAAAGAAATAGGCAATACTACCAGAAAGAGTTCATCAGGAGTCTTTCAACTTCATTAGGAACTAACGGGGCCACAAGAAAAGCACACTCTGCAGTGACATCCCTGTTTAGCCTCAGACGGTGCTTTGTCCTACCATTTTCACAGATACCACAGGCAGTCTGTGGTTTCCACAAAACAGCCTGTTACTCTATTCCGAGAAGCGACTGGGGCTTCTCTATTTCCATGTCAAAATGACTTTCCACTATTGGTATTTCTATTTTGCAAAAAGTTGTCCAGTATTTCACTCTGAGGGAGGAAGAGAAGAGGAAGATTGGCCATATCCTAAAATGAAATTATGCTCATCACATTGATTAAACTCAAAAGCCTTTAATCTAAAGCTTATACACTTAACCATCTGTCACGGAATCGCACCAAAATGGCTACACGCACACAAATAATGAACTCAAGCTTTAATCTGCAACTGAAATGAAGCAGACAAAACTACATTCACCAAGACAACATCCCACTGACATTCAACAAATACAGGTTCGATATGCTGGTTGGGAATATTACCAGACACGGCTGAGTTAAGAATTCTTAAGCTTTTGGCCAAACGATCCAAAATGTGCACTCACTCACTCACCAAAAAGGGAGGGCTCTCAATCTCGAGAAGTTACCTTAAGTGGCGTCCCAACTCAAGGGGAGAGTCCCCGACTGCAGACCCGCTGCTCCGAGGAGGACCGACTCAAATGAGTCCTCCGGCGGGGCCCCATTTATACCCTGGTCGAATCTGATCTGTGGTCAATACATGGTCGTGTCACCCCCTACTGGCTGAGGACCCCAACTTTCCTGCCTTTGACCCCCACTGTGTGGCCCAGACATGAGTTGTGAGGGGGGAGGCAGTCCTGGCACCACCAGGGTCAGAAACTTTAGCACTGTCTTTGTTGGGTTTTTCTCAGGTCTTCAGTAGGGTGGGTGCATCTGCCACACCATCATCAAAACAGTTGTAAAAACTGTACCTGTGTTACTCTAATGTGACTAATAAGCTGTTTTGGTCATGGAATTTTTAAAGCCATGAGTAAAATCCCATTTAAACAGCTACGGTCAGAAGGATTTCACTCTCAGACTTCACTGACTCTGCGCACCCATGATTTCTAGGAATCCCACAATACTTAAACTAAATAATGAAGTTTCACCCATTCATGGAGGCCTGAGGATGTCACTGGCAGACTGAAGAAGATTGACTCTGTCCACATTTAAACAGCAGCGCTGCCCATCAGGAATACAAGTAGCCACTTCATATTAGGGAGATATCAAGTGACAGGATCACTGGAAGATAAAGCTGTCTGAAGGGAGCGTTTAGACATCTCACTGACATTCTCTACACGTGGGAAGCAACTTGGCATCCCAGGAAAACAGCTTTGTAAGTGTCATTCCACAGTGTGGGTTTCAAATGGAAATCTTATGCTTATGAGCTCTAAGAGCTGGGGAAAAAAGCGTACATGCATACACATACACACACACGTATAATATGTACAAAACACACACCTACAAAATAGCTTTGGTAGCGAAGAGACACCAGTCTGTCCTGACCTTTAAAATAATGCAAGTAAAGCAGCTTTTATCTTGATTCCATACTGGAATGAAGTGCAACTTAACATACCAGTAAGCTGTACTGTCAAGTAGTAGAGGAATATACTGAATTCTAGAAGTATACACTTCAAAGTGGAAGGTATGTTTTTCTAAATTTTTCTTTTTTTTAATGAAAATCTGACAGTACAACTTTTAAGATCTGTGTGACTAAGTAAGCGTTAAGAGTAAGAAAAATGAGTTTCTTTTCAGGGGGAATCCCTTATACAACATCAGTGAGGGGACAGCTCATCTTAGACATGCAATAGGAAGATTCATATTTGCTTGTATGTACAGTGTAAAATTTGCATTAGGTTTGAGAAAAGCAATTTTACATTAAGTATTCTGGGGAGTTCTTGTGATTGACTTAAACTTACCATGGCTCAAGAGACCAAATCTAATATATAATTATAGCAGCCAGCCACCCAATTTTAAGTTATAAGTAAGTTTCAAACTGAGATTCTTACTTGCTTTGAAAACCATGCTTGACTCCGCATCAGATGTTTCCACAGTATCTTCCTATTTTTTATTACTGACTTTTTCATTGTTTATTGCTAAAAATACATTATGGTCAACTGCAGGTCAAGTTGGGGCCAAAAAAGTACCCCATAAGAAAACAGGCAGTAAACAGGCAGTTCTCACCACTGATAATCTTAAATACTAACCTAAACTGAGTGCACAAAGACTTGGGGTACTGAAACAAAGGAAACAGGTACCTGAATTCTACATACAGAACAGTTTGATTGAAAAGGTCAGGAAAAGATACAACTCCATTCATCTGAGAAAAAGTTCATTTTAAACTAAGTATACCTGCTGATTACTCCTAGATCCTGCATCAAGGTTCAATATCACCAAGTTACCCATCTGTCAATAAAAAACCCCTAAACTTTGACCTCAAATGAAAATCCTGTGTGCATAAGTGTACCTGGGGGTACATGCACAGATATATGCATAAATAAAAGCAAAATATATGGAATTTGCCCTACGGCCAATGCAATAACTAGAACCGGCAAAGAAAAATCAGATCTTCAAAGTTAAACTGTTAATTAGCAAGAGCGTATCCAGTTAAAGGTTCTGGATTCCAGGAGTACCCAACCAATCCTCTGATCAATGCTGTAAGCCCAGCATTAGCACAGTGACTGCTTACTCTGAGAAACGATAAATTCATTCTTAATTTTTCCATATCTGTAAGGCTGATGTATATTTGTAGATACTTCAGTCATTCTGTGTGGAAGCTCAGATAAACTGCAAGAAAGCTGAGAAGAAAAACAAACCTTCTGTGACATGAAATTCATTCTGATTACTAAAGGCTGTCTTCCAATAGAGGTGACCTACTTTTTAAATACATGAGTGTTTCTAAATAATTCTTTTGGGAACAAGCTGAAGTTCAAATGAGGTTGTGGTGTAGAATGAACCAAGAGATGGCAAAGGATGGAAAAGATCAGATTTCACCTCTCCTCAACTGTGATTTGGTATCCCTGGGAAGAGAAACACATTTTGTAAAACTATCCTTTCAATTGCTGTTACACCTTCAGGATATTTTATTTACACTCCTCCTCCAATATAATTTTAAAATATATTGTATTTGCCCTTTCTCAGTAGTTCTTCAAGTTGGTACATTTCAAAATGTGTTTGCAGAGAAAGCACATGAACTGTCTGTGCTTTCTGCTAAAATTCATCAGTCATAATTAACACCATGAGATAGACTTGACCCAGAACAAGCCAAAGTTTCAGATCCATGCCCAAGGCACAGCCTCTTGTTAGACACTGGTGCTAAAAGGTGGTACTGCCAAGTGTACTGATTTCTAGTCTTTAAAGGGAAAATGACACATTTTTAACATAATTAAATTAATTACATCTTTTAACTCATGGTAGTGGTTTACTGTATATTTTGAAGTGCCGGTTTGTATTTTAGAAAAGCATCCCAGAGAACACAGCACTCTGAGGCTAAGTATCTGCCTGCCGGACAAGGGAGATGGATGGTACAACAGCCTGTGGAGCTGCCTCTTACACTACTACAGAGCCATCCCCAAATTTTACGGGTTACCTATGAAAGGAAACAGTCTCTAATTTTTGGTGAATCAGCCCTAAAAAGAAAGTGAAATGTCATCTTCAGTCTTCCATCCCTAAAACACAGGCAAAGGCCTGACATTTAGTGCAGCTGAAGCTCACTGGGTGACACTACTACAAACAGAATTTGATGTGAAATACCTCCCATGTGCTTGTTTCCCCGTGTTTCTGGGAAAAGAAAGAGTTACCCAAAAGCTGTGAGGACTGATGGTTCAGAATGCCAATTGGGTCAGTCACTCAGGCCACCTATTTCAGCCAACATCACATTTATTTCAAGTCTAGCAGTGTTAATGTGATTAGTCGTTCCTCTGATGGATTGCAGCCAAGAGAAGTTAGAGGATTTTTTTTTTTTAACGCTTTTTTCCTTTATATTTTTAATCACATTTTCTTCTTCCAAAATAAAATTAAACTTTTAAAAATAGGCACCTGTACTGCAAAAAAGCAGGAAATCTGTCTTTCACTGCCATCCTTAATAGTATGACAATCAAAGATTTTACGATATTTGTAACAGCTTAAAACCATGCTCCCAGAGATGAGGGCACAGATATTTATATGTCAAGCTTAATTTGGAACAGTATCTCCTGTACAATCATAAGAAAAAATTCCACAGGGTTTTAAAAACAGTTGCAATATTAGCACTGAAAACACACTGGGAGGAAAGGGTGGGTGTGTGAGATGAGATTTTGGAACAGATGGAGAAGTAGCAAAACTTAAAGGACAGGTGCTGTGGATGAAGTTCTCTTGGAGATCGTGACAAGATTACACTAAGGAAGGCAGGCCTTAGGAGTAAATGCAGAAAGCACACAGGAGTTAAGGGACAGGACACCAGAGGCAGGACAAAGAATAACCACAGCAAATTTCAAACAGCATGACTTCAATCTCGACCATGGCTTAGTATTTTGAAAGTTAATCCAAAATCCCACTTCCATTTACATTATTTTAAGCCTAGCAGCATCACCTTGAGTACATTAAAAACGAACAATGACCTCCAGAGTAATAGAAGCAAGCAAGCCAAAAGTTTCTTTTCAAATTGAATTTGTTCCATATCGTGCTGCACACTTCACCTCTTTGCCAGTGAAACAGAAAATCAGTTATGAGAAAAGGAGAATGAATTTCAGAAGTGGGGGATACACATAGATACAAAGCACCTCCTAAAGAAGTGAGGTGGAGGCCTCCAGGAAAAGAAATGGGATGCAAGAGGCATAAGGACTGATAAGAACAAAATATTCAGTGGCAAAGGCTGCACAAAGAACAGTCATCTTTGTTGAGGAGAACAGGACACACATGGTCTATTTGCAAGGGTCAGTACTGGATGTGCACAACACTGGAAACAGCTGAGGGTCATTTACAAACAGTACTTCTCATTTCGCGATTTCAACTTGTTCAGGCCTTTATTTTCAAATCAAGAGTAATCTTGGTATCAGGGTAACACATCCACTTCTGAGAGGAGCTGCTCTGCGCTCTGGAAAGATACAGGCCTTTGGAGGTGCCACACATGGCACCTGCAACTGATAGATAGCAGGAGCACAGAAAAGACAACTTTCCCTGCCATGCCTTCTGTCCAGCTGCTGTAAGGAAGCCAAATCTTAAGGAAGACCATCAAGTGAGCAAGCAGGCGTCTTTAAAGGATGAGGACAGAAAATTAACGGACTAATGCATCTCTTACTATTAAGAGTAAGGCCATCAATACCTAAAACCAATGTTAAGCCTTTCAAATATTGTCAGGTCAAGAGGAAAAGCATAGCAAAATGCTCTTTCAGCCATTGCATCCAAATAAAGGGATGCGAGGCAGCACTGTTTAAGTCACATTGCCTGTTGCTAGGGTATGGGATTAAACACATTTTGCACACAGCATTTGGAAAATTTGGGTTTTACAGCATGCTGAATTTGACAGCCATACCACATGGGCCTGACCCTCTTTTAAAAAGGCACAGTACCAGAAGCAGACCCACCCACCCCC
>NW_010182851.1:0-3865 GCF_000695765.1 Mesitornis unicolor
CGTTCTGTGATTCTGTGATTCTGTGAAGAGAGCACATTGAAATTCTATTAGCAAATGCCACAGTTGATACATTATTGCTGGAGAAGAGAGACAGTTGCTTAAAGAAAAGTAATTATCCATAGCAATAGCCTTGTCATTATAGGACATGGAGACATGAATTGTTCATGTTTCTTAATATGTGAGGTACTGGGAGCAGTGTGCCTTGTGTGTGACTCTTTTGTTTCAGTATTGCTGTGTAAAACAGTCTGCTGTCTTCTATCTGAAAATAGATGGTGGATTTGAAATATCCATTTAGTTTCCATATATTCAACTATTGCCTAAAAAAATCAGATTATATAATCAGTTAACCTTATAATCTCTTTTTCCAGGAAATCTAAAGCTCAAATAAATTAGGCCTTCCAGCATTTACTGCTCCATTTACGCACAGGAAGGTGCTGCTTTCACTTATAACAGTACTCCAAAATTTCCAAATATGTTTCAGATTCTATCTATGTTTCTTGAACCCATATGTCAGTCTAGGAGAGGCAATTACTCACCCATCCATCAACTTCACACACATATACGTTAAAAAATCTTCCCTTATCTTCTTCACTAAACTTTGTGCAAATCAAATTGTTTATCTAGAAGATTGTTTATGCACTAATGCATGCAGTGTATGGACCAAACAGGATGAACTGGAAGTGTTGGTCCATTCCCAGAGCTGTGATATAATTGATAGTGAGGCTTGGTGGGAAGAGTCCTGTGATTGGAGTGTTGGGATGGAGGGCTATAGGCTGCAGAGGAGGGCTAGGCAAGGCAGGTCAGTCAGAATTGCATGTAAGGAAGAGGTTTGACCATACCCATAGGATGGCCATACCCATACTTATCATAGGGATGGTGTGATTGAGAGCCTCTTGATGAGGATTAGGGAGGTGTAAAACAAAGCAGATGTCATTGAGGGTGTCTACTATCCATCACCCAGTCAAGATAAGAGCACTGATGAGTTATTCTACAGGCAACTCAGAGATATCTAGGTAGCCCTTGTCCTTATGGGAGATTTCAATTTTGCAGACATTAATTGGGAATACCATACTTCTGTGACAAGCAAGTCTGGGTAGTTCCTGAAGTATGTGGAAGATAGTTTCGTCTCGCAAGTACTCAGTGAATCAACTAGGAAAGATGTTTTTCTAAACTTGATATTTGTGAATGGGAGGTGCAGTGGTAAGTGGCTGTCTTGGCCACAGTGATCACAAAATGGTTGAGTTTGAAATTCCCACAAGGGGGAAGTCCTGTTTAAATATTTGATATCCTTCTACAATACATTCATCTACCTAGTGGACAAAAGAAAGGTGGTAGATGTATTGGGTTGGCCAGAAAGTAATCGCATTTTTTTCTGGGTAAATGAAAGGTAAAGGTTTTATGAAAAACAAAAACTTCATTAAACAATATATTGTCCATTTTGTTCAATTACCTTTTGCCATCTTTCAGGCACCTTCATGATTTCATGCTCAAAAAAGTTCTTATCTTTTTCAGTAAAAAAACCAAAACAGTTCCAAGAACAATTTGATATCCTCATCAGCAAAGGTTTAGCCATTCAAGGCATTTTGAAAAGAGTAAAACAAAGAGCAGTCTGATGGTGCCAGGTCTGGCAAATATGGTAGATGTGGTAACACATCCCATCCATTCGGCAACAATTGTTGATGAGTGGATTACTAAATAATTGTTGCTGTATTCATTGTGACAAAAATACCAAACTTCACTCTGATGCATGGCTTGAATGGGTTTCTTAAAGATCTACATCAACCATTTTTATGAGCTCAATGCAGAAATATTTTGCAAAATGCAGCGGTCAGTGTGGCTCATAAGGTCAGATTCAATTAATAGCAATTTCATCTGACCTTAAAAATGTGGAATTTCAATTCTGTGATTAGCTTTATTTTGATTTCTAGTATGTAGAAAGTGTTCATCCTACATTACCTATGGTCTTGCAAGTCTCTCTTTTAAAGTATACAAGATAGACTTAAATCAATAAGCTTCTGCAATTACTCTCCAAACAGAAAAACTATCACAAAACCTTAAACACCCCTTCCCTTAAAGAGCAATACATTAATTTAAAGATTTTCTTTCACATTGTCAGACTTCCTAAATGTTAACTTTGATGCCTTTCTTTGGAGGGCAGTAATATTGTGTCACAGAATAAATAATATATGTATGAAAGAGTTTATATCCATGTAGTATTAAGTATGTTAGAGTCTATTGTATTCAGGTTCTTACACCTTTGCTAGGTTAACTGAACAGCTCAAGATTTTCAGGTAGCAAAGTGACTTAACAGCTGTCATTTAGCAATGACCTGAGTAGCTCGTTCAATCTTGTACTATTCTGACTTTTGTTGAGGGAACTAGATACTGTCATAATACCAACATAGTATATTATTTTTCACTTATTATCTTTGAGATCATGAACAAGTGAATGGCATTTTTGCTTAAGAGTGTTTTTACATGCTGGAAATGCTCTCCATTTATCAAGTTAAGCAAAATCTGGTGCAAGTCTTTTGATGTCCATGACAACCATTCTGCTGCCTCTGACACATTTTTTCTATGTGATTCTGCACTACTACTGGTACTTCAGTAATTTACTTGGTTAATGAAATCCTTTCTCAGCCTGAGAATACATAAAGCATCTATATAAATATCTTATGACAAACTACAGATGACCTTGAGAAATGGTTAGCTACTGGCTTAGTGGATATCTTAGAAAAAAAATAGTAGTAGATAGCTAACCACTGTGTGCAAAAAGGATGAATGTTTAAGTTGGCTTTTTGTCAAATAATTTCTAGAACTGGTTCAGAAAATTTGCAAACTCACTTTTCATAAATGTATTTCTGTAATCTTTCCTGTAAGGCTATTTATTCAAAGATGTAAATGCTTAGTCTGCTAACCTCTGTGTATATCTGAAATAAACTGTGATTTTAGATTAAAAAGAATAATTTCCCTCTAAGGTGTTCTAGCTTTGAATATACATACATAGATACAAACTCAGGCACTCACAGACTGACACAGTCAAATTATTCCCAGTCTCAAAGTAGTATGAATAAACACAGCTCAAGCTACTAAGGTCTGTGCAAAGAAAAAAACCCTGTTGTTACTTCTTACACGTCATAAGAAAAGATCCTACAAGGAGAATAAAAACATTTATGTAAATAAATTTGACATATTTCATATTTATTGAACTTGATGGTTTTCTTTCACATGTCCTGAATGTTGAAATCACTGCCTAAATAGACTATATGAAGAAGATGGAAGGAAAGCAATGTATTATTTCTATTAAAACTACTATTGTATATACTTAGTAGTTACTGGTTCTGTTTATACTGCTTTGATGCAGTATAATACACATATGCCCCTGCTTACCTTCAATGAGATGACATAGATGCCCAAAACAAGCTAGCTGTGATGGCGCAGACATGAGAAAAGGTTGATTTACTCTGTCGAGGGTAAGGGACAGCAGACAGACTCAGGCAGACAGATGAGAGAGAGAGAGAGAGAGAGAGAGAAGGAAACAGAGAGATTATACTAGATCAGCAGCCTAAATTTTTTGGAGGAAGTATGCCAAGGGAGAAACTTACAGAGTAACTTTACCATGAGGCAAATGTGCAGATGTTTGTGCTGAGCTTTTTCCAAGTGAAAAGCACATAGAAGATGCCTGAGGGTGTATTTTTTTGAAAATGTGCATGATGGGTACTGGAATCACTGTCTGAGGAAAGTGGAGAGTGAGTCAGCCAGGTGATGATAGCTGATACTAGATGCTAAAGAAACTTGGTCTTTCTAGTCCACTGAAGGGTAAATTAAGGGAATCACATATATGTGTGTGTGTGTGTGTATATATA
>NW_010182852.1:0-4955 GCF_000695765.1 Mesitornis unicolor
CAAGGGCGACATGGGCCTGGGGCAGGCAGGAGCTGCTTCTGCTTTCCCCTTGCGTTGTGATAAACGTGAACTACCGGGCTGAATAAACGCACTTTTTGCTTCAAGATGTTGCCACAATTAAAGTAGATTTAAACGAATGGTTATGCCAAGGCTTAGCTGATCCTTTTTTACTTTTACGTTAGGCTGACTTCCCAGTCTCTGCGGTTCACTTGATAACTCTGAATGATCACGCAAGCCCACCTTGTGCCAGTCACCATGTTCTAAACATCAGTTAAAATCGAGGGGAGAGGGGAAATCTGGCTGCATATCTGCTGCTCTGTGCTAGAGACTGTATGTGACAGGCTGGGCCAAGCCAGTCTGACACTCCTAGATTTGTGCTTGCTAGCTCAGAGTTGTAATAAAATCACAGCACGAAGCAGAGGCAGAAACAGGAGCTGTAAGCAGCTGTTTAAGGAAGAATGTGAGCAGGGCAAGCGTATTTGGCCTTTTCCCAGTATTCTTCCACCAACTATCTCACTTGTAAACCTGGACACAAATGCTTCAAATTCTCTTCTGTGAAAAAGAGAATCTCACAAATAGGCAACAAAATAGTAACTACTGATGTAGGAATCCTTTTGAGGGATGGTCTAGACAGCTTTGTAACACATTTGTGATTTTATCATTACAGGAGAAAACTACGAAGTGATGTTGCAGCAGCTTTTCCTAACCTTAGCGCTGAACAATTGACTGAGTTTATTCCAAACAAGGAAGAGCTTAATGTCATCAAAATATACTGTCACAAAGGGGAGGCTGTCACTGTTTACATGAATAACAGGAACCCAATACTGTTTGAAATTGAGAAAGCTCTGTATCCAACAGGTATGGGGAGTGGACTAGAATAATCCTCCTTTTTTACTTACTGGGCACCAGCCTTTCTGCAAAATGTTACCTTGTGTCTGCCTTAAGTACTTAT
The DNA here is from genome assembly GCF_000695765.1 of Mesitornis unicolor. NCBI lineage: Eukaryota > Metazoa > Chordata > Aves > Mesitornithiformes > Mesitornithidae > Mesitornis > Mesitornis unicolor. The sequence continues at coordinate 953 of NW_010182852.1, forward strand.
CACTATCGAATCAGTAAACTTAATCTTTAGTGTGTTTATTCTACCAACATCTTTCTGAAATCAGTGGCCTTTCTGGATTGTTTCTGCAACAAGGACATTTACGTGCTCAGAGGTTAAAAGACTTAGAGCTTGAATTAACTAGCAGTTTATTTTTATCCATCACGTCTTCTAATTATTGTAGGGTTGTTCTGCCTTCAGATTTCTTGATTACCCAAGTAACAGGAGAGTGTTTAGTTGTGGTTAGTATTGTACTGCTTAGTCTTAAATATGGGAAGAAGCAACAGCTAGAGAAGTTTTTAATGATGCATCTTTAAATTTGGTTCTGTTTTGGGACAGTGTACACTCTGTGGGTCTACCCAGATCTACTCCCTGCATTTTCAACATGGCCCCCTGTGCTACAGAAACTAGCAGGAGGAGCAGGTAAGGACTAGAACTTCGTAATGTTGCATTGCAAAAAAGGAGTAGCCTTCAAGGCTTTTTTTTACCAGTGGCAAAAATGTACCTGAAACAAAAAAGTATAAAGAGTACGTGCTCAAAAGTAATTCATGGTGATGTCCTAAAAAAAGAAAATAAATTAGCTTTAAAAACGTTTGTGAATGAAACAAAGTAGGCTAAGCTGTTTAAATGCAGTAACCTGTTCCACGTGGGAGTCTCAGACTTGGAAATACCTTCTCAGGGTGATCAGCAACTCTGAACTGGGACACAGAACTGCCTGTGTCATTGCTTTGTCCTTTTTATGACTTCCCTGGAGCAGCTGAGTTCCTTTGCTGCAACCCTGCTTCCCATCAATTCAGAGGTGAACTGGCTTATCCTAGGGATGAGAAGTGAGTTTAGATTGAAACCTTTAACTGTAATCACTGTCAAGTAAATTGAGGATTGTGCAGGTGAGGTTGGATCTGAATTCTTGGATTACTGGCTCTACCACCTAATTATGGATCGAGACTAACAAGAAAGGAGTCTATTTTCTGGAACCTGCTTTGGATGCAGTTCAGACTCATGGGAATCAGGTCTTTATAAACTTTAAATTGCTGAACTGCTCAACCAGAAAAAGATTAAATTGCAGCCACTGGGGCCTTAGTCTGTAAATGGAAGTGTACGTGTAGGAAGAGATGTCTTTTTTTTCCATTACATGGTATCTAAAGTAGAACAGGTCCCTCTATTTACTTTGTTTGCTTTTGAGGAAATAAAGTGTGTGAATGTGTAGCTGTGATAGACATCTGAGCAAGCCTTGCTGCTGACTTGTAGTGACCTAGTTTCTGGGACAAAAAGGAAAAAGTCTTGCTAATGGGGGAAGGAGAGTGATGAAAGAGCTGCAGGTCATTCATCTCCCATGGCAACCAGGCTACCTCTGGGTACAATCCAAAGATAAGACGCTGGCCACCTCCACAATAGCCAACAAAGGCAGAGAGGTAGAGCCACAGCTCAGAAAGAGGAGGAAAGGCAGGAGGCCGTCCAGTGCTGCAGACATGGAGGGAGGGAGCAGATTTAGGGAGCATTCAGTTACAAGCAAGGTAGTGCTATTCGTGATCCCGTTCCATGAATTCAAGTATTTACTGTCTGCCTTGGTTATTTACCTAATATACACATGCTACTTACCTTGTCACGTTAAGGTCTTTATGTGATTTCTGTCCTCAGAGATGTGGAGCCTGTGTTGCAATTGCAGAGTTCGTTCTAGATTTGCTGAAAGTAGTTGTGACAGTGAATGGGAGGAAAAATATGGTTGGCTTCTTCAGCATACACATTAAATCTATGATGCTGAGAAAAAAAGTGAGATGCCTTCAAAACGAAACCGTGGAACACAGGTCAGTCCATGAGACTGCAAGCTCTAGACAACTGTAGCTGGTATGAGGGAGAGCAGATGCTTTTTATCTAATTTGGTGATCACACGAGAATAATGCTCTCTAGGCTGGGAGCTCATACCTTTCTGTTAAAAGCAGTGGTCCCTTCAGGCCTGAAAGGGCAAGGGGCTGAGCAATTTTTTTGGGATGTGCCCAGCACCCTCGTGAATTGGATCCCTTACTCCACAGGGTGGTAGCAAGAAGTGCTGCCTTACTAGGAGAAACAGAGAATCCTGTTTTATCTGGCATGTGCTCAGCTATTAACAGGCTTGTGTTTTTGCTGAGTAGCAGGAGCGACGGGGGTGGAGGAGGTAGTGGCTGGGTCTTTCATTGAGAAATGGATGTACTTTATTCTTCTCTTCAGATCTGATGCTGCCAGGAGTTATAGTGCCATCTTCTGGCTTCCCTCAAGTGGAACGGGGCACGCTCTGTGCTGTTACCCTCTTGGGAAACAGGTACAGAAGATTCTTTATTCGTATCTTCTTTCGAAACTAAAAATGAAATGAAGCTATTTTGTAAAGGAAGACTCTAGGGGTTTTGAGGAAATAAAAGTAGAATTATTCTCATGCATTTGATGCATGTGTACCTAAATAGTGGAAAACACAGCAGGAGAAAAATAACTTAAAATCCACTGGGTTAGGATATGTGAGCTCAGGTGGCAGCTTTGTGAATTGGTTCTTTTGGACAACTGGTAGATTTCTTTTGAAACAGATTTTTTTTTTAACAAAAGATTGTATTCTACACAGTTGTCTCTTTGTCTGTGAGGAAATTCAGAGAGAGGGAGCAGTGCTAAAGCTGTTGTCTTTTCCCCCTCACTGCTAGTCTCTTTTGGCAGTGCATATGCTTCTTGTACTTTATTAAAGCAAAGAATGCATCTCTGCATAACCTTCACTTTGGTATCACAGCTGCACCTATCCTTCGGATTATTTAAAAGACTGCATACCAGAAAGATGGGACAGAACCAGAAAATACCTAGATGCTTTAAACTAAAAAAAAAAAAAAGCAGGTTGTAAAGGACAAAGACATCATTAAAGAAATTCAGTATATCCCAGTGGCACAGCCTGTCTCTATCCAGGTAGCACAGTGTATTTGTGCTGTCCTGCTGTAATACTCCCTTCTTTTCCCAGAGCTCCTGTAGCAGTTGGAGTTGCCACTATGTCCACTGCGGAGATGCTGGCTGCTGGAATGAAAGGGAAGGGCTTTGCTGTTTTGCATACTTACGTGGATCACCTCTGGTAAGTACATCACCAGGCATTTGGTAAAACGTCTAACAACTCTCATTTAGTGGTCAGCCCAGCCCTAAACCACGACAGTACTAAAATAAAAATCTGTGCCCCAGTAAGCTTAATCCATCAGTTCAACATATTATTTGGGTACAGTTTAGATATAACCATTGGGAAGGTTTCAGCGATGTGTTTTTGGTGACTGCTCTTTTCTGACAGAAGCAGGTGTCTGTTCCGACATCTGCCCATTATATACATATTGAAAATAGATAAAGTTATTCACTCCATTCAGTTCCGTCAACCTTAGAGTAATTATTAGAGAAATGAAGTGAGAACATTCCTGTTACTCTGATCTTGGAAAATCATCTTGTTTTATAAAAAAGTGAGCTTTGAGTAATTTTTGCTTAAAAATGGTCAGCCGTGCCAATCTCAACCAAATAAATGAGTTGCTTTGCATTTGGATACAACTAGGCTGCTCAGGTTTAAATTAAGATTTGTGGGTGGAACATTGAGTTTATGGAGGAATATGAGTTAAAAATAAATTTTATATTTTCGAGACTGTGGAAAAAGATCCACGCAACTGCCAGTGCCTTTTATCAGGGTGACATTTGTTCATTGTCCTATGGGTTTCAAAGCAATAAACAGAAAGCTGTGTTACAATTTTTCTTCCTTTTATAGGGAATATGGTGACAAATCTTGTCCTCCTACCTTAGCTCCCTTGGTAACAGATTCTGCTGAAAAGGAGAGTGCTGAAGATGAGGAAGAGATGGAGGGGAAAGAGCCTGACATCAGCTTCTCCACAGACCCATTGCAGTGTGTGGATGTTGGTGATTTGAGTCTGAAAGAGCAAGACAGCTGTGCAATACTGATAGGAAAGGAGGAACGCAATGAGAGCAGAGCTGCAGAAGCAGCTGAGGATGCCAGCACAGAGGATCAGCAGGG
>NW_010182852.1:4986-33174 GCF_000695765.1 Mesitornis unicolor
TCCACAAGGTATTTCTGCATACAGATGAAACCAAATGATGCCTTTTTTTTTTTTATGAAGCCCATACCATCTAAATTACTGTGCCTTCTAGACAGCTTACTGCAAGAACAGAGTAGAGATGGTTCTGTATGGTCTGAGGGAGCTGAGTGCTAAAAGACAGACTACTCATGGCTTGTCCTTTTTTTTCCTCTGCAGAACAAATGGATGCATTATTTAATCAGTGCTTTTTTCATGCCTTAAAATGCAAAGTAAAGAAGTCAGATCTCCCTCTGCTCACCAGCACATTTCTACGCAGCCATATGTTCTCATGCTGGTACGTGGTAAGAAGATTGTCTTTGCATGACGAAGTTTTGGGTTTAGAACTGTGGAGATCGAGTGTGATTATTTAGGGTTATGTTTTTGACTCAAAAGTCAAATTCAGTCCTTATCTAAGGTTATCTAAGATTATGCTTACTTCTTACATCAAATACTTTGATAGAAGGATCGTCCAGACCAGGATATGCACTCGGTAGCTAACTGGAGTTGGCTGACATTTGTTTCTAGATTGCTTGGTCACTTAAATGGCTGTTTGCCTACCCTCAGGAACATCAGCACTAGTTTCACTCATCATCTTGTATTAGCCTGTTTGAAGTATTTATTTCTCTGTGTGATTTGTATTTCCACTGTTAAGAAGCTTTTAGCATAAGTAGCAAGACTTAAGAAGAAATGAATGGTGACTTATAACTAAAGAACTTTTAAAAAATCCATTTATAGCCCTGTTGGACAACAACTGGATATAAAGAAATCAAGTTATAAGAAGGTGAGATTTTTCTTTTTTTTTTTTTTGCATTAATTTAAATAAGAAATGGAAGGAGAGAAAAAGTGAAGTCAGAATTGTTGAAGTGCTAGTAAAACAAACAGAAGCAAAAAAACCTAGCAAGTAACTTTAGGGCAGTCAGAAATGCATGAATTTAAAATGCTTGACTCCACATTTCTGATTGTTGCTTCCCTCAGTTCTCTAAATTCCTGCAATGTATGCAGCACCAGAAGATCTTACAAGTAAAGGAGCTGAACAAAGGCGTGGAGAGCATCGTGGAAGTGGACTGGAAACATCCAGAGTATGTAGAGTATTGTACCCTTTTTAAAAGAGTTTGTAGCCTGTGAAAGAAGGAAGGGGAATCTGCTTATGAAGCTACAGTCTCAGAATGCCATATAAGATCAAATCAAGCACTTCGCAAAATCAGAAGCCAAAGTTCTAATCTCAAAAAAAAAATAAATTCTAAAATATTGCTGTGTTTTCCATTACACATATTGAATTGCACAAATACTTTTACCCTTTTGATACTTACTATCCAATTCCTCTATCAGTGTGTCCATTGTCTTTCTAAAGATTGGCAGTTACCTCATATCCAGAACATCCTACTCCTTCCTTCTGCACATCGGCACATTAGCTCTCGGTTGGAATTTCCCAGTGGGCCTGAGGCTTCCTGTTATAGAGCATCTCCTTGACAACTAATGGAGCAGAGAATATTTCTGTAGACACAAGCACATCTTCTCTTCTGCATTTGGAAAGAAGCAGGATCACTTTGACTCTTTGCATTAACTTTTCTCTCATTATACTTGGCCTTATCATTAGGAGACAGGCACACTCAGGCTTAGTTTGTTAGTTCTCCTACCTTCAAGCACAGAATGTGGAGCTCTGGTCAATGAAGTGAGACTCCAGCTCCTGCACTGCTATGCTTCTTACCCCTCTCTTACAGAGCTGTCTCTTGTCAGAGACCACTAAAGAATAATTTCAGCTTTTAAATGTACGTTTGTGGAGAGGGTTTTTTTTTTATTTTAGTTGATTCTAGTGGTTCTATGGAATGGGGCTGTATCCTTTGAATTATTGCAGTTGTCTCTAATTGCGAGAGTCAAATATGTGTAGAATAGCTGGAGAGGTTTACTTTTTCCCCCAACACATAGGGTTTTACTCACAGTGAAAAGTGTTTAATCACCTGAGTTAAGGTGCTTATTTATGTCTATCTTTGAAATGAGTACAAGTACAAATTCAGTAATTGCAGCTAATGCTTCAAAATACTGTTCTTTCTTCATGTCCTTTAAGACACAGACACAAGCCCTCACTGCAGTGGAATTAATTTGAAGGAACTGACATAATGTACAAAAGACCAGCAAGCTTTTTACACGACTCTGCTAGGTTTTAGTTTCTTAGTGAAATGGAAGTGATAAGTTTCAATCCCTTTCACCAAATAATTCTCATTTCAGCATTAAAGCATTTGCAGTACCTGAAGGATTTTCTTCTGCCTCTGCTGCCCAAGACAGCAAGAGTGAAGACAGAGAACAAGTATACCATGCTCCTGAAATCATTCCGCTTTATGGGGTCTCAACAAAAATGCTCCCACTCTTTCAGGAATCTGGACACAAGTAAGCACTAGAAAAGTACAACAAAACTATTGTTAGGTGAGAAGAGAGGCTAAAAAAACCTACGCTGCTACCATTTTGGTAGCCCTCATGGAGAGGGGCCTGTGAAGCTGTCAGGAATCAAGAATACATTGAGTGTTTCATAAAGGGAAGAAAGATAAGAGATTGTGACAGCTGTGTTCAGCAAGTACTCACATCACTTCACCCACAGCTAAGGAGGCGATAGCTCAAGTGTCAAAATTGATACATTTCACTTGGATTGTCTTAATTTGCCATTGGATAAGGCATATTCTGCCCACTCACAGTATGTTTTACTGAAAACAGGATGCCCAGATACTCTAAAGAACTCACTTGCCTCCTTGTGCCCTGATCTTGCTTGTTTTGATGCAATTTAGATAGCACTCAGTGGCAGCCTTTCCTCAGCTGACCACTTTTGTACAAGTTACCCAATGTTCTATGAAGTTAGGGGTGCCACTGGGGTCATCTTCCCAAAATGGGGCTCCTAGAACAAAGGGGTTTAGAGTCACATAACAGCTGTGAGCCGTTTATCTGGTATACAGCAGCTGAGGTGTAACAAGAAATCACTCCCTGTCAGATGTATTTCAGTATTGAGCTGTTGCTGCCAAATGCAGTCAGGATAGCTGCTGTCTTCTGTCTGAGTGACAGAACCCAGCACCTAACTACTTAATGTTAAAAAGTTTTCTTTCTCTTTAGAAAGGGCAGCATCCTCTCAAGCAATGAGGTGAGAAACATCATCATTAACTATGTGAAGACTAATGAATTGGTTGATGAAACAAACAAAAAGTAAGTAGGCATGGAAGTTGTCCTACCCTGCTTCCACAGGAGATGCTCAAGTTAGAGGAAAAAAGTGAACTTGTTTGTTTCTAATGCATGTTTTTGTTTTGTAGCTTTGTAAAGGTGAATGCTATTCTCTGTGACTGCCTGTTAGATAAAGTGGAACAAGATGAAATCTCAAACCTTAAATGGGATGACCTTCTGAGCAGGTGACTGTTTTCCCAGTCTAGTGTCAGTATTACACAGATTTATTGCATGCAACTCAAAACCATGTGTTACTGGAGCTGAATTGTAACTTCCTACTGGTAATGGAACAAAAAAATATCAAGAGACCTTCACTCGAAGGATCTCATTCTTCACCATTTAACAGGCATCGACATTAAGCGTTGCTGTTAGGGTTTTTTGTTTACCTGCTAACCATTTATCAGGGAAAGCTTCCTAAGCAAACAGTGCCTGGTTCCGTGCATAATCTGTATGTACATATTTCTAAAGCCATCCTTTGCAATAGATAGCTGAACATACCCTTTTTAGGCAATGACAGTCATCCTGCTCTTTATGTGCAGCACAACTTCTGCATTTATAACCTAAACCCACCTTTTAGATCCAAGAGGTTATTGTGCATTATCTTCTTAAGATACAAATTCTGCTCGCATAGGGAACCTTGGCTTTCATGTACTGTCAGAAACCTGTGCGAGGCTGCAGTGGAAATGCACAGTTAACATCAGCCCTGCTGTACCATATAGGCTAACTGGATGTATAAACTTTGTCCAGGTGCCTTGAACGACTGCAGCCCTTGCACCAGGTGACGTTTTTTGGACAGGAACCTATTGTGAGAAAAGGAAACATTGAGCCCATTGACGTAACCATAGCACAGAGATCATCAAATAAGAAGGTAAAAAGAGAATGAAAATAGGGGGTTTGAGCAGAAGCCCAGATTCCAAGAGCAGCTTGTTTTTCTGGGATGAATGAACCATGCCTTGCTAATACCTACAGTGATGTTTGCAATTATCGTTAAATCCTGTAGGTGACAATTATCAAGAACCTTGAGCTGTATGGTCTGGACCCACAGTGCGTGGCCAACATTCTGCAACAAAAAGTACAAGCCAGTGCCACCATCACCCCGGTACCGGGAGCAAAAGACAGAGTTCAGGTCCAGATCCAAGGCAACCAAATCCATCATCTGGCCAAGATGCTGCTAGGTAAGTGGGTACTGGAACTGGTTGCAGCAAAATACAGATTTTAATTCTTGAGCTCTGAATATTTACCTGAGGTGAACTCTCGCTTATGTTGCAGAAGAATACCAGCTACCTCGGAAATACGTTCAAGGCCTTGAGAAGGCTCCAAAGCTTGGCCGGAAGAAGTAGGAGAAAAATCTACTGTAAGAATTACTCAGATCTCATTCTTTATACAAGTGCTTTGCCAACAAACCAAGGATAATGTACAGGCCCTGTTCATTTAAAAATAAGGTCTAGGATTCACCCAAATAATAATAATATTGCTCCAGCTGTTCATTTTTCATAAAAATAAAAAGGTGAATAAAACCTCTAGCATTATCCTTTTCCATATATTTTCTGGAAGTTCTTGATGGTGCACTGGTTTTCTGCCTGCAGCAGCTTTTGGTGAGTTTAACATTTGGCTGGTTTAACATTCTTGCTTTGCACCCTTTAGCAAAGGCGTCGTTATAGAACCTCCACCGAAATACAAGCAGAGTACAATCCGACACCTTGTCCTACAGCATCCAGTGTGTTCTGCCATAGATTGTGCACGTCAGAAGTAAAACCCTTTTGGTTTTAGATCTTACCCTTTTAAACATTTCCAGGTAGTAACGTCAGACATTTCAGCACTGAGAATGAACTCTATTAGCTGGGTTTGTATGGTTTATATTGTTTTTATACATACAAGTACATTTTAATGTAGGAGCTTCACTGTAAGTCATCACAGGTAGGCATGGGTAGCAGTTCTGTCAAATCCAGCTAAAATATTAAGAGAAAATTAATGGAGCACTTTGCTCAGGTTTCACAGGGGAAGGTGTTCTGTACCACTTCAGCTGAAGCTTAAACAATTTACGGTAGGGTTAGGAAATCTAAATCCACTTCTAGGAAGGATTCTTCTATTTTCCCCTTAGACTTAATACATTCAAGTTCCATAGGAGGGCGCCAGAAAAAGAAGATAAAGAGATTTCTTTAATTACTGACAGTTTTATTATGGTTGTCTTTTACACTGTCTGCATATGAACAAGTAGATTCAGAACCTTCATAAAAGCTGGAAGTGAGGCATTTTTTAAAAATGCCATAGAATTACTAGGGAGTAGTAAAAATAAATTACAGCATTGCAAAAATGCATTTCACTTTGCCATAGAAGCTTTACTATTCCATTCTATACACATTATTTTACATGTTTTACAATAGACATGAAAAATAAATTCACACAAACTAGGCAAGACAATATATACCAACCAAAGGCACTGCCAACAGTATTTTGCGCTTAAGGAAGGGGCCAGCAACCGTTGAGACTTTCGAGTTTCCAGATCTCCCTATTCCTCAAATGCCCCGTATCTTGAAACACCAAAAGAAACAGCTCCCCTGTGCAGGAGGTTTTCAGCAGCATTCACGGTAATTGCATAAGAAGCCATGCCTTCTACAAAATGTCAAAGACATGCTGGGTTCCAGGGGGAAAGTCACCAAAACGCGAGTAGAAAACAACAACAAAATGAAACCTTTACGCCTTTTAGCCAGAAAGAAGAGATAAAACAAGCATCTGGATCTTACTTCTCAGAACCAATGGCAGTTTTTACAGTGTTCTTCCTCTTGACTGAACCGAAGTATGTATACCATGCTTTCAAGACTCAAAGCACTAGATAAATGTTATTTAAATTACTTCACGAGCGCGCAGTGAAGTAATGAGTATTCTTGCAAGTGGACAGACAGCCCCAGAGCATGCAAACTGCTGCCACCTCGCTAAGGGTCACCTGGGTGCAGAGTACAGTGCAGCTGGGAGGCCCTTCCACACCGCGCCAGAGCCCATCGCCCTGGGAGCAAACCCTCGTACGCTACCAACTAAAACAGGAGCTGCAACGAAGCTTGCGGAAAGTGGCATTTGTACAAACCGAGGGGCTTTTAAGTGATGCAGTTACTCTCTCATGGTTTATAAACAAACATACTCAAGTATAAACCTGGAAAAAAATAAAAATAATCCCAAGCAGTCACCTTCATGCACGAAACAAACCAGTTCCTCATCCCTCTACGGACAAAAGCAGCCTCATCACAACAGTACTTCAGGTAATCAGGGGATGGGACTGACAAGGCCTCTTGACAGAAGTCCCTTCCAACTTCCTCCTTAGCCCAAATGAAAAGTTTTCACGCTTAAGGAAAAAAAAGGCACTGAGGTAAAATTTTAGACTCTTCCACATTGTCTCTGGTTACCCTATAACCCAGTGCCTCCCTTCCCACTTCATGTGGGTGGGTGACAGCAGTCTACAGCAAGCTCCAAGGGACTCTTGTTCACCAAGTCAACACAAAACCCTTTCATATCCACCTCAATCCAGCTCGCATTGACGTTCCCTTTTCTCTTTACGCGTTGTTGCGGTGTCTGTGTAAACGGGGAAGACTGAGCCTGGCTGTGTGCAGTGTGCTCGGTACAGAGCACTGAGTAAACACGGGGACCACCCTCTCCCAGACCAGCATCCCCGGCGCCTTCCTCGCCCTTCAGGGATCCCTGCACGGCATCGGCAGGATCAGGGTCTCTGGACAGAGTCATGGCAGTAACTGATGCTCCAGCTCAAGGATTTTCAGGAAGGATGCACAGTGCGTGCATCAGAGACAGCGGGAGCCCTGAGAGAGGGAGAGAGACGTAGCTGTCCTCTCCTAGCTCCATGGAGAGCAGAACCTGGTAACCTTGCTGGGCGCGCAGGCAGAGCACCGATTGCGATGGGAGAGAGGGCAGGAGGGACAGGAGAGGTGGGAATGCACGGTGAGGAGGACGCGCGGTGTGAGAGAGTGGTGGGCGGAAAGCGGCTGAAGCCGATGGTTCCCTTCCTCTTCCTGGTGCCGAGGCTTTCCCACACCGGAGTCTGTGCTCCTGGTGCCACCTCCACACCCCGGCCCTGCTCACAGCTCCTCCCTGCCAGACCCATCCAGAGCTTAGGATCAGTCTGATTTGTGAAAGGGGTTTTGAGTTTTCCTGGGTTAGTCTGTTGGATATGTATTGCTAAACATTCAGTATCAAACCATGCCCCAACCATCATCTTTGTACTTTTCAAACAGAATTTCTTAAAACATAGGTCCCAATTCCTGCAGAGTACAAAAGTGTTAAAACACTGGCTAACTTAGCTAAGCATCAGGGGTGGTTGCTTTAATTCACACCTGTTTTCAAAACTCAAAGTTAAACAGAACCAACATAGACTACTTTTCCTGGAATTAGTATTACCAAGTTTCAATAATACTAACAGACTGTTTGGGTGTTGCAGCTGCCTTGGACTCATACCTTGACATTTCCCTGGCTATCTTAGCCCTGGCCACAGCTGCAACACCCACGTGCTTTGGTGCAACCACCTCCTCCGCTTCATCTGCTGCTTCCTGCGCTCTACGTTCGCAATGAGACCTTGGCCATGCGGGCACCAGCACTGCCGAACATGAGCAAGGAGCACGAACGGCAAGCGTTACCCTGCCCAAAACCTTAGCCAGTAGATGCTCCTGTTGGGTTTAACACCCAGCGTTTTTCCACGAAGCTTCGCCATCAGATGGCACGGCTGAAAAGCAAACCAGCGGCTGTGTTTGGTTTGGTGACAGGCACGGTTTTACAACAGGCTTCCCGCTCCGTGCCTGGCTCTGGGCCTGCAATAAGAGGTTTCAGACAAGGAAAATGCAATGTGTTCATGTTATGGGTGCTGGGAGCCAGTCCTGAATGGAAGGATGAAGAGGGAGAGTGACCGCTATAAGGTGTCCTGAGAAGTGTCTTTTCATTTAAAAATAATACCTAGCTTAGTCTGGTGCCCAGTGCCTCCTGAAGGGTTATCCAGGCTTGCCCCTGGCTTCTTTCAAGGTCTGCTGCAGTCTCTGTTTAAACTTCTCGTACTTCCTTTGCACTTGCTGGATTTTTTCCTTCTCTTCTTTGTCCAGGATCATCAAGAAGTTCTGTAGCTCTGGGATGGAGAACGCATCCCACTGCAAAACCAGCAGAAACACAGGGAAAGTAAGCACACACCATTCACCTTACTGCTTTTGTGAGGGTTTTTTTTCCCCCTCAATCTGTGAGGGGGAACAATAAAAGACATTTAAACATGGATCTGATCTCCAGGTAGCTTAATCTCACAGCATCATGTGAGAGAGATTGGATAATGGGCTACAGCATCATCCTCGTGGGGTGCGTGATTGCGACCAAAATCTGACTGCAAATCTACTACCTGAGCATCCCTGGCTTTTACTTAAATTAGTGGATTACTTACAAGAGTGTTTCGCTAATCTAATTATGGAGGATTAACTCTAGGGTGGCACTGCTGGGTTCTGCAAACAGATTAAGGGTTGGCCATCAAAACTGGCCTCAGCATTTTCATCCCTCAAGTTTAACATTTTTTAAAAACCAACGTAATTTAGGAGTAATAAATGACCTAAACCTTTTTTAAATTCCTTTTTAAGCAAGGTACAAGCAGCCACTCAGCTGGTAATTTAAGGCTGGAGAAAAGCTGGTAGCACTCGTTATTTCAGGAGGGAAGCAGCCTTGCCTGTGTGGCCCCGCTCCACCCACGCTGCCTCTGCCGCCCACCTCGCAGCCCCGCAGCGCTGCTAACGCGCCTGTAAAAGCCACAGGGAGAGTCCCGGCCGTACCTCAACCTCCCCTGTTTCGTTCTCCTTCAGCACGAAGCTGAGCACGTTGGTGTCGGGGCCCGCCAGCAGCCGCAGGTACAGGGGGCACTCGGTGAGGGGGAGCTTCTGGAGGAGCACTGCAAGGGCACAACACACACCACAGTGAGAGCCAGGCAGGGAGGGCTCAGGAGGTCAATCAGAACAAATAAAGGGGTTGGTGCTGCTCAGGATCAGTGCAAGCAGCTGAGTCGCTACCCCAGATCCCAGACGATCTCTGTTAGGTCTCAGGTGGCTTCAGCCCCTTCTGAAAACCAGTAATTCCCCATTAGCTTACGCAGCATCGCCTCTTATGGAGGTCTGGCCATCTATGCATCTGAAATGCAGACTTTGCCTGCCTGACACCCCACCGAGCCCAGGATGAATGCTTTGGGTATGTTTCTGTCACATAAACCAGCAAGAAAAACCCATCAGCTGCAGGAAAGCTGGCAGATCCGAAGGCCTGAACTCACCTTGCCCATCCTTCCGCATCTCCTTGAAAAGTGCGAACTTCTGAGGGTTATCTACCACCATGAACTTCTTCAGCAGCCCCTGGATCACCTCGCTGACCGTGGTCGTGCTGCTGATGTGCAGCTGCTTGATGGCATCCAGCGGCAAGTAGAAGGAGGTCCTCTTGTCTGTCATGTCGGCCAGGTTCACCTCCTTGAGGGCGTCGTAGATGGACTGCGGCCGGATCCCCGCCGGCACTGTCACGGGGCGGCGCAGCTTCAAATGCACTTTAATGAAACCCGTGTAGGTGCCATCGTCATTCTAAAGCAAAGCAGAGAGGGGGAGTCAGGCTCCAGGGACCCTTCCCAGCCCCTCCTCTGCACACGAGGGGTTTTCTGGTCCACAGTGCTGCAGCCTGTGGGCGACTGCAGGAGTTTCCACCCCTCGGCACTGCTGGGGTTGAAGGTTTCTTATTCATCATGTAAAAAGTAACCCGTAATTTCGGGTTAGTCGCTACCGATTTTCTCCTGTTCCTTCCACTCGGCAATGACTCATCCCTTCCTCACGTCTGTGCGATCTCGACTTATTTAAGCCCAACACTGCTACAAGTCGGCTATGGAAACCATTACGTGTCACTTGTAGCTGCACTTAAGCGAGGATTTGAAGCCTATGGGAAGGTCTCCACTCCTCATGTTCAGAGGGATCTCCTAACTGTATTCCTTATGTTTTATTCCTGCTTATGGGATTCTCACATCTCCATGTAATAACCCATCATTTGAGACCAGTCTGTCTCACAACAGGTCCTTACCCTCCCCTCAGCTTTGCAAAAAATGCAGAGATCAAGGGAAAAGCCTGGCTCGGTACAGCCCATTTCCTTGTCTTCTCACCCCACATCATCAAGGCTTTACTTACAGGTGCAATAAGCAAATGTGCAATCAAAACTTCAAAATAAAAGGCACCCACTGTGGTTCTTAGATCTCTGCTTAAGCAAGCCTGAGATGCAAGCAGGGAGCAGCAAAGCATCTCTGTTTCCAACATCCCTTTGCGACAGCTGCTGAAGGTGCAGCGCCGCAGCCCCAGCTTCACCGTGACTCATCCCCAGAACAACGTGGGCTCTCCTGGCTGTGGTGAGCGATGGGCAGGGACGGCTGTGCTAGCGCTTCCAGCTGGGAGGGGAGAGAGGTGGGGAAGGGTCCCCTCGAGCGCTGGGGGGAAAGCAGACGGGGTAAGGGAGAGCAGAACATCCCAACAGCCACGAGCCCGCTCACATCAGGGATGTTCACAGCCCAGAACAACCAGCACCAGTCCCCACGTGTCAGGGAATTGGAGCCCAGTACGTACCAGCTTCATCAACAGGCAGTTGGTGACTTTTGTGTTGTATTTCTCAATTCTCTGCTTGATCTCCTGGACGGTCGGAGGCTCGGGTTTTTCCTCTTCGACCGTTTGCGATACATTCTGCAATCAGAAGAGAGAGGCCTCAGCTGGGTCACACCACATCTGCTCAGCTCCACTTTTGCTCAGAAATGCAGGAACAAAGAGGCCAGGCAGATCCTGAGCATCCCAAAATCTGGACCAGCTGCGAACGAGCCTGCATGTCTTGGACCACAGTCATCATGCCAGATTTCAGGGCGCAGCCCTCGGCAGCCTCTCCATAGCCCCCCACCTCCCCCGGGACCGGCTGGGAACATTCACCAGCAATGCCCAGAACGGCGAGCGGTGCTCCCGTATTTTATGTGGGCTGGCTCGGAAGCCAGCGTTAGCGCAGAGCAGAAAGCGCAAAGGGATGTGCTAGCAAGGCCTGTGCAGAACAAAACCTGCAACCTCCAAGACGACAAAAAAGGAAAAATTAAAAAAATAAGTTAAAAAAAAGCAGCTTTGGGAGCAAAGCCCATCTCTTCCCAGGCGGCCCCACAGCCTGTGAGACCAGGATGCAGCAAGCTGTAAATAAGGCAGCTTTGCCCCAGGCTACCCATGATATTACTTTTAGGAGGAGAATCAAGCACAGGACAAACTGAAATCCTGGCTGCAATCTGGCAAGACCGCTCAGTCCTGGGATGTGGAGAGCCCTGAATTCATTCGAGTGATTCCCAAGTGAGATTTCACAATTTCTGCTCGGGATGGGCCATCAGCACGAGACCCCTCAAAGCTCAGGTCTGGAGCAGTCACCCAGCAGAAGAGCACTGACTTTGTATCATGGTCTCCTTCTTGTTCAGTGCCTTAAGAAAATAAAAGCAAAGCTTTCCTGCAGTATTTAAGAATTGCACAGAAACATCCACTTATCACAGTGGCAATTTCAAGTCCCCAGTTTGTCAAAGTCCTTGGGCACACACTTGGCTGCAGCCCATTGCCTGCCATGGGTCTCACACGGCCGCACGCAGGTGCTGGGCTGGCGCAGGGGTCTTTAAAAATAAAGCCAAGGGTAGAGCTTTTCAAAAGCAGCACTGAGGAAAAGAAACATAAATGAAAAACAAACAAAAACTTCCCTTTAAGTTAAAGGAAGACGCGTACTTAGAAACCCTCCACTTCCTCCCAGGTCACCCATTTCACAGCGCTGCAGACTGCCCAGCCACGCTGCCACCCACCCATGAGCACCAGGAGACCACGGCGCTGTCCCCTACCACACACAAAGACACAAGGGACACTGTGCATGTATGTGACACTTCATCTGTGCCACAAACACAACCTGGTGCAGGCCAGCATCAGCAAAAGCAAACAGAGCGGCTTGGTCTGTCCCTGTCACTGCAATTTGCTTCTCTCCAGGTGGGACAAGTCCCTCCCTGCTTGAGATGCTTCCAGCTGAGGAAAATGGCCCGTGCCAGCAATTAGGAGCTTTAGAGCTGCTCGTGCACCCGATGCCGCCCAGTTTCCATAGAGGGCACACGGCGCACCCACGACGACCAAAGCCTGGAGCGGTGCCGGTCCCCGGGGTTTCGCAGCGAGCGCATGGCCGATGTTAATCGCTTCATGCTCCGGGGAACCCCAATCACTCGCAGCGGGAGGAGCGGGCAGCCTGGCTCGGGAACACAGCACTGGTGGCACCACAGCACAGGGCTCACACCACGACCCCACACAGCTCCATTGACAAGCCACTGCCAGCCACCGGCGTCCCGCCTTTCCCACGCACAAATCTTGGCAGAGCTGATGTACCCTGGCCTGGGAAAACACATTAGGACAGAAACACTGCCCATAGTTCATTTATTGACCACGTCGATTTGTTTTGGCTAAGCCAAACATAAGTCAAGGCACCCACAGACCCCAGGACCCCCCTGCAGACAGGAGCGGTGCACACCACGGCCACACCGAGCCTTCATCCACAGCCGGAACAACGAACAACCCAATGTCAGGATTGCCCCGAGGAAATGGGATTGTAGCCCTCGGCTGTCACAACAATTTACAAGATTGTACGGCCACAGCTATGGGTAACAGGTTGTTCTCACCCTTTCCACGTGCAATTGTAATTGAAAAAGAAACCCTGCATTATGACAGTTTGACAAATACAGGTTTAACAGCCATATTATGTTCTCTTAGGGTCATTTTGTAAGTCATCTCCCACCTGGTGTGGAATTAATTTGCTGTTAGTAAGCTCCCTGTGCCAGTGACAGATGGTTTAACCATTTCCACTGCAGCACAACTTGAGGTGTGCAGGGAGCAGCCAGCCTGTGCTGGGAAACAGAACCAGCGGCCTTGCTCCTGGCCGTGCATTTAAAGCTGTGTCTCCGATGGAGCAGGTTGTGCCTGTGGCACAGAGCAGCACAGGACGCCCAAGCCCCTCATCCCTTACACGTCAGCTGCAATGCAGAAACCAAACCAGAAGTCACCACTTCCACAGTGCTGATGTCTACATGGGCTTGAACCATAGCTAGGCCAGTGCTTACAACCACGCTGCTTTTAAAAGGAAAACTGCAACGAGTTACGGGAGTTGGCTGGACCAATACTGCACCAAAACACTGCCAGAACGGCAGAAAAGCGGAGCAACGCAGCCCCCGCCAGCTCACCTTCCTCCTACACCTCTGCTCACACCCCACGGGTGGATGCTCTGCTTTTCTGTGTTATAGACCAAACCCATCTGCGAGTAGGACCCAAACCAGCCCAGCAGCGCCAGCACCGTGGTGGGAGCCCTGCGAGGAGAAGTGCTGCTCCTTCCCTCAGGTATGATTAGATTAGATCAGCCACTTTGTGCTCTTCATGAATCTACCCGGACCTCCGGTTTTGCAAAGCTTCTGGTGCAGAATATGCAATTTTGGCTGAAGGAAGAAAAACAGAAGCTATTAACCATAAACCGTTGCCACATTTCCTGTTGCACCGGGACAGGATGAAACAAGCTGTTAACACAACAACAGCTCGGTAACTCTGCCTGCGCCCAAACCCACGGCTCTCCTGGCTGGAACTGGGAAGAGCAACACCAGCCCCCTCGGGGAAGGCCTGGCCACGCAGCAGCACATCACAACCCATCGCTTTCCCATCGCCTCTGTCCCTCCACCCCCACGTGCAACTGGGAGGGAAGCACTGGAGCTGCTGGGTTGCTTCAGCTCCTGGCCTGTTCTGAACCCGGTGCAGATCATTGCCCAGCCATGGATGCCTGAGCCCAAGCACTGCCTCCACGGGCTGGCATCGCTCAAATGCAGCAGGAGAGGGGTTTGCCGTCCCCTACGAAACTGCCATAAAACACCTTGCAGTGACACACAGGCACCCATGGGCTGCACCGGACCAGCTGTGGTGGCTGGGGGCACCCACAGCAGCATAGCAGGGTGACCTTACCCCATCCTCCCCAACGCAGCCTGCTGCAAACACGCTTCTCCGTAACCTACATTATTTCTCAACTGTAAGACACAGCAGTTGTAAGAAAGGACTTGAGCCTCATCTGGCACTCAGGCTGATGCTCAGCAGGATAAAGGCTGCCCCGAACCCGTGCCCCAGGAAGAGGCAGATGCACAATGCCCATTGCCCAGGGCCACCGTGGTCCCTGCACAGGGCCACCACAGCCTCCTTTCTGCAATCTACCACTCATCTAATGAGCCGTGAGCTTGTGACAGGCTATTACGGGGGAGGTAAAAAACCCATGGGCCATCAGGATCATGGTGACATCCTCTCAAAAGAGCAATTCTAAGCCATGAAAGGCAACAACAAAGTCTGCATGACAGATTTTTCTATTTATTGGTTTGCAGGGATGCCAGGACAGACACCCCCCATGTCCAGCTGAAGAGCGTGCATCCTACAGCCTCTCACCTTGCAGAACTCAACCCCCAGCTCAAAAACCTTTTTAAAGCAAAGACAGCGGCTCCGCACCACGCCAGACCTCTCGGAGCATGGCTTTGGTTGCTGTAAAACCAGACACGGAAAGGCGCCGCAGATAAAGGCTGAGTGTGCCCTTCCATGGGATGCTCCTTGGAGCAAGGGCTGCGTCCTCGCAGCCACAAACCAACCCCAGAGACACCATCCTCCCCCTCGCTCCCAGCCAGCTTTCCTCACCAGCTCTTTAGTTAATCAATTTGAGCAGCGGCGATGGATTTGGCCCAACATCACCAAATTTTTGGCAGTGACTGTCTTGTCGAGAGGCAGAGGTGGCCAAGCCCTCCCTGGTGTGCTCAGGCACAGGTCCATCGCCATTTACATCAGCAAGGCTGTGACAATTTGCATTCCCAAAAACGCAGCCCAAGCTCTCCCTTTGGCTCCTATGTTCACATTGCTGGAGTATTTGGAAGACCTCTTCTGAAAGGATTTTACGCCTCAGGGCATCAATCCTCAATTCTTCCGCTTATTAAGGAAAGATTTGTCTACAGCACTATACGGGGAAAGGAGCGACTGCTCGAGCATGGACAGGCTGGGGGGAAGAATCATACAACAGATTTAAAAATAAATAAATACCTATTCGAGAAGCTCAAATGAGATGCTGCGGTTTAAAAAAGGTTAAAAAAAGGCAAGATGTATGAGAGCAGAGCATCTCTGGAGAAGGGGAGAAGGATCAGTGCTGCATTTCAGAGAGGTTAGAGGGAAGTGAAGATGGGCTCGGTGTTTTGATTGCCATGGAGATTTCACTTAGAAACCGTTTTTCATGCCACATCCCTGCTCAGCAGCGAGAGCTGAGCAGGTCCTACCCAGGGAGCTCCATCTCAGGGGGGTCTGGGCTGGATGGGCCAGGAAAAGCCCCTTCCCCCCAGGAGAGGTGCCCCAGTGCCCTGTGCTGGTCCCTCGGCTCCGGCTCCTTCTGCACTGCACCAGGCAGCGCAGTGTCCCATCGTCCACCCAGCACGGGCAACGTAGACGCCTGTGACCCCCGAAGCGCAGATGCTGCACCCAATGCCCAGCCAACTCCGGGATGATGGGGCTTCTCCGAGGCTGGAGGGGATCTGGGAGATGGCCTCGTCCAGCCCCTGCGTGGGTTTCAAGCACCCCCAGGGGTGCAGCCCCCATCACAGGCACCACCGCATGCTGCCACCATGGAGAGCTCAAAAGAGAGAAATCGGACGTGGGGCCAAAGCCACTGAGGTGTCCTTCGACTCCTGCCCAACTCACACAACTGCCCCTCCAGGCCCCCATCCCCACGGTGGTCTCTGGCCCAAGCCCCAGAACCACCAGTACCCAGTAGCACAGCAACACCACCCACACATCCCACACAAACACCTCCACCACGTCACTGCCTCCCTCTCCTTCAGCAGAGAGGGCTTTTCCCTGCTGGGCTCACACAGGGACCCCTGCCCAGGCAGGGATCTGGCCCCATCCCCTCATCCCTGCATCTCTGCCCGGATGAAGCGGCATTCTGCCCCTCATGTTTTCTATTCTTGGTCATAAACTTGCCCCTTTCTCCTCTAAGCTGGCTCTCCCAGAAGCCACCAATGCAGGACTAGAGGAGCAATTTTGCAGAGTTCGAAGCAGTCACGCTGCAGGCAGGAGCCACTGAAGCCACTCAGCTGAAGAGTCAGGAAAGCGCCAAGTAAGAGATCGCTGGGGGTGAGGTCACATCCGAGATCTAAACCAGTTCTTTGCTGAGGAAGAGTGATTGCACTGATGGTTCCGAAAATGAAAAGGAATTACAGAATTCCTAGAAAGAGGCTTTTCAGACTAACAGAGTCGTTTCAATCAGAAAAATCCCTTCTCTAATCACAGTGATCAAATTCTACTCTAGTTTTAAATGGTGGGAGGCCTGTACCTTCCCTCCTAGCCCACACACAACACATTTCCTCTCAAGATTGTTTCCTAGGTCATTTAGGACACGTCTCCCTAAGTTACCTGAATTTAGCCTATTCCTGCCCAGCACAAGGCATGCCCATGGGCCGGTGACCAGCTCCACCCAGAGCCAAGGTCCAGCCTCACGCTCTTGCAGGACCTGCACCGTCATCGATCCCTCAGCACACCACGGACCCCTCCAAACCTCCTCCCACCAAGGCCCAGGGATGGTTTCCACCTCCAGAGAGAGCAATGTGAGGTTCCACCTCCACACACAGACCCATTACGCAACACCGTTTGCCTGAGCAGCAAATCTCGACTGTGGGGTTCTGGTGGCTTTTTTCTCATGCACAGGAACCATTTCCTCCCCATAACACCAACCCCCCAGAAGGCTCCATCTTCTCCAGCAGCCACCAGGTCTGTCCCTGACACCGGCTGCATCCGGTTGAGGAGAAAGGCAAAAAGGGGGTGCAGCAGCCCCCAACCCCACCATGATGGGGCTGGTTTTGAATGATAGCAAGGATCTGCAGTGCCCTGGCTCAAAAAGAAGGGCGTTAAACCGGCGTGGGGGGCAGCACCTATAGCACCAACACCCTGATCTTTTACATCTCCTACACAAATGAATCATCAAATGACATTTAAAAACCAGCAGTACGTGTCGGTTAATCATAGCGAGAGGGAGCTGCTGGCTGACAGGGAATATCCCATGATAAACCCGAGGGAGCATTTCTTCAGAGAGATTAAAATAAAATTGCCAGTGGATTTAAACTCTTCCACCAGACGACCCCCCCCACCCCCAAGGAGAACAGCCCAGGTCAGGAGATGCCTCCTGACCCCGCACTGCAGAAAGCTGAACCCCAAAGCATCCGCTGAGGATTGCAGCTCACAGCCTCAGGTGTGCAAATATAGCAGAGCCCTAACGGTGCTGCTGATTTACAGGGGAATTTCTTCAGTGAAAAAGCTGCTCTCCAGGCCAGATCTCATCTCTCGGTGCCGCAGGGCTCTGGTTCCTGAGCGAAACCCCCACT
The DNA here is from genome assembly GCF_000695765.1 of Mesitornis unicolor. Classification (NCBI taxonomy): domain Eukaryota; kingdom Metazoa; phylum Chordata; class Aves; order Mesitornithiformes; family Mesitornithidae; genus Mesitornis; species Mesitornis unicolor. The sequence goes on from NW_010182852.1 coordinate 22,661, forward strand.
TCCGCAGCAGCGCCTTCTCCTTTTATGCTCAGTTCTGGTTGGGGCCCCAAAGTTCATGATGGGGGTGTTCTTGTTTGTTTTTCTTTTTAATTAAATACTTAAAAACATGAAGCAGCCTTGTCAGTGTTTCCAATACAGAAATCTCATCCTGAGGTGAAACACTGCCCAGCCAAGCACTCTCTCCCTATCCAAGGCAGATACGCGTGCACCCAAATGCTCAGAAAAGAGCCAGATTCATCAATGCGTTAATAAGATCACAGATTAATTTAGTCCCGTAACTTTCCCATCTCCCTGTCCACCTCACAGGGGCAATTTTCACTAATCATGTAGATTTTGCGGGGCCAAGCCACAGGTCCCTGGCCAGGAGCCTGACCCATGGATGACAACCGGCATGGTCACTGAAGCTGAACCTGCCCCCCTGAAGCTGAAAAAACGCATTTGGAGCGGTCTAACCCGGTGTGCAAACGGTCGAGACATGGCTGAGAAAAAAACCCGCAGCAGCGCAGCGCCCTGCACAGAGCGGGGAGCCTGCGAGAGGACGGCAGAGCCTTCCTCCCCCCAAGCAGCTCTGCCCTCGCTCCAGCCGCAAGCTCATTTTGGCAGCACCCGCAGCCTGCAAACGTGAGGGAACACCGGCAACCCCCCCCCAGCGCAGCCCTCCTCACTAGTTTTTAAGCTGTTACCTTGGCAGGGACCTTGCTCGGCGCGCTTCGGAAGAAAGAGGTTTTTGCCGTGAAAAAGCAGTCCTCGAGGTCCTCATCCAAGCTGCAGTACCCGCTGCTCATGCTGCTGCCGATGGTCATCGAAGCCGGGCAGAGGCGAGAGGCCGAGCGGGCACGGGGCTCGCCGGGGGGCTCGGGGGGCCGGCGACCATCGGCGATCCCCGCTGCGGCTCCCGCGCCCCCAGCGAGCCCGCTCTCACATCCTCGGCTCGCCGGCGCTTATCTGCAATAGCTCCTTCTGCTCATCCTCTGGAGCTATTTCTCTTTAACAGGCAGCCGTGCCGGGTAACCCTTCCCTCTCCTCCTCCACCCGCCTCCCTGCGCAGCGGCGCTGGGGCAGCATGGAAGGGGCAGAGCTGCGAGTTTGCTCCGATCCCGGCGCCCGGGGTTCGCTCTGGGTCCCCGGGCACCCGCGCAGCATCGCCTCCCCTTCCTGCGCTCGCCTCGCACCGCGCAGCCCTGCCACTTCCTCTTGCAAAATTTCTCGCCTCGCTGCACGTCGGGGTCAAGGCACTGGGTTTGGTCCTGGGTACCCCCAGCACTTCCTTAGCTACCCAAAAATATATCGCTATGGCAGGCTGGGTTCTTGCTTCTTCTCTGTCAGTGCATCCTTGAGAGCTGCCATCGCATCTGCTGCCTTAATGAAGCAAGCCCAGGCTGGGCTGAGCCCGACCACGCTGCCGGAAGGTGGTAGGGAAGGGAAGAGGTTGGCAAGGACGCGGCCCTAGACCCCATAGGGGGTGCTGGGAACCCCTGGGCACCAGGACTGGGAGGCAGCGGGTGCCTCTTGCTCCACAGCCGATTTTAGAGCAGCAGGAGCTATTTCAGCAGCGCTGGCACCCAGCTCAGGCAGCTTCAGTTGTAGTCCAGGAAAATGCCATGCAGCTCCCAGGTCCTGCTCACAAGAAGCATTGGCTCCAGATCATTAAAAATATTGTGTTGGCCTCAGAAAGAGCCTCAGAGCAACAGCACCATCTCTGCTCCCCTCTCCTCATGCAACCCTGATGAAACCTGGCACAGACCATCCCAAGCTGTCCCCTCCATCCCTCCTCCCTGGTCCCTCCGGAGCCACCACCATCCCACCAACACCCCACATTGTACCCAGCAGCTTTTAAAGCAGCTGTGACCTCTCTCCTTGGGGGAGATCATGGGTATTTCTGGAGAGCTGGGCAGGGGAAGGGCTGTGAACGAGGGATTTCATCCCCCCATGAGGGGCCACGCATCCACGGGCATGCGGCACATCCCGGCACGGGCTCTCCTCACCCACCTGAAAACCAGTGCAGATTTGGGAGCAGGTTGAGGGGACTACAAAGCCTGACACACAGTGTTAAAATGGACTCTGCTTAGGCAATGCGGTATTAGCGTACACACTAATGACTCTCCACCATATTTCAGTGAAGAAAGAGAGAACAAGGCCTGAGAGCATCGTGACACTGAATGAATCCATCCTATGCCCACACTTCAAATACTTCATGCCAGACCCAGCCAGCCCATCCAAAACAGACCAAAGAATTGCACAAAGTACCACAAAAGGCAGGACAGGCTGGAGGTACAGGGAGGATTTCCATAGAGGGTTAATTCCACCACGTCCTGTTCAAGGCACAGCTCTCACCATCACTAAGTGATGTAAAATGGCGCTATCGCTCACTCCTTCAGGTCATAGGGCTCCAAAAAGGCTCTGAGATCTTCACACAAACTACCATCCACACACAAAAACCTCTTCCCCTCTTGATAGGTTGCAGATGGTGTTCCATACTCTTCCATCTGCATCTGGTAGCTGAAGGACTTAAATTGCTACAAGCCTTTGAGAGCTCTGTACCCCACAGCCGGCAGCATCCCATGAATACAAACCGGGACATCGACGTAAAGGCGAGGAGGGGGGGATGCAACATCTGCATCTCAAAGAGGAAGGCAAGAATCCAAATGGCATATTTACAAAGCAACTTGTAACGCTGCAAACAAATAAGCTATCCTCTTAGCAGCACGCGTACTTCTGCAGCGGCACAAACCTCCCCAGCTTCACAAGGCTATATTTAGAAGAGAAAGAGGCTTAAATCGAGCACGTGCAACACGAGTAGAAAGTGAGCGTTGGGCTGATGAGTGGCACCGGATCGAGTTTTCCCTGCAGACACAGTGGGAACAGGGTCTGTCCAGCTTTGTGGGAGCTGGATGCCCTCCCACTGCATTGCCCCATGGGCTTCTCCAAGGAGCCCTCACTTCTCCATTGGGGTCCCCCTGCCTGGGAGAGGAGGTCCATAAGAAAACACAACCAAAGCAGAAAAAAAAAACCCAAGTAGTTTTGACCCATTGGTTCACCAGCAGCTCCGGTTAATGGTTACCTGCACAACAGTCCTCAGAAAACCCATCCAGCAGTGACCTGCACTGGTTCGCAAGTGGGAAGGGCACAACCAGCTCTGCCAAAGCCAGAGACCAAACTCCTGGTGCTGCCGAGACCGACCAAGGCTTCTGTCAGCTTCAGCAGAGCCTGGATTTCACCCAGACGCTAATCTGGGACCCAGTGTAACGCACTCTTGAGTACTTTGCTGGATCAAAGCCCAAATTATTAATGCCTGGTGTTACACAGTAACAGTACTTAACTACATGATATTAAAGTAGCTGTTTCTCTGATGCTTCTCCTTCGCTTACATTTGATAATACTACTTAATGACTTCCAACTATGCCAGCTATTAATTTAAGTTTCTAGTGTTTTCAGTGAGCAATCCCCTTTATTTCCCCAGTGTATTCAGGCACCCTATTGCTCTCTCCCTGGCATGCCAACTCTGCTGTCCCTCCTTCCCTCTCCTTTCCAGCAGCAAACCCAGCTTGGCCAAGAGAAACACACCAGGAGCAGGGCTGCGTGCTCAGCTTTACAGCTCAGGTCAAGTACACTTGGAGTTTCTCCCCAATATTTTCCCCATTATCCATCATCCACAAAAAAGAAGAGAACTTCATTGCAGTGATTTACCCCCACACCAGCCCACGCCCCCCAGCGGCCGTTCCCAGCACAGGTAACGAGACCCCAGACAGGGCTCAGAGCTGGGATCCCCAACAGGACCCTGGGGGTGTTTCTGGGTTTGCTTGCTGCTGTAATGGGAGAGATTTTTGCTTCCTTGGCATGAAATGCCTCCCCCCCTCCTCAGGATCACACCAGAGACGTGTCAAAGTGATGAATTGCCACAAAGCGCAGGCTCCGTGTTTATTATTAGGACCATCAATAACCCCCGGCTGCTGTTATCACCCTGAAGAAGGAACAAGCCTTTCTGATTTGTCTAAAAACAAATAGAAATCAAGCTTTCCTTATGCTGCTGGGGGAAGCCCAACAGCACGTGAAGGAGCTGTAAACACAAACCTGGCTTCACACCCTCACACAAATACCTCGAGGCTCAGTGGAGAATCCATTCAATCCTTTGCAATGCATAACGTATAAGATGAATCTCATCCAACATCAGGGTCCCTTCCTGACCATTTCCTTGGGAGCACCAATCGCCCAGGCACGTGCTGGTGGGTTCAAGCCCTGCAGACCTCGCACTGCAAAGCGCAGACCACCACCAAACCCCCCCCCCACCTCCTCACAGACCAAACAGAGACCCCACGGCTGCTTTAAAAAAGCACACATTTCCACTTGCAGCTTTGCACAAGTGCATCAAGGCTCTCTACAAAAAGGAACATAAGTGCATGGGTATAATAGAGAGAATAGAGTTTTTAAAAAGCATACAGTGATTGAAAAGGCTCTGTGCAATTCAGATCCACTTCAGGGTGTTTCTAAGCAATGTCCTAAGCTTTCAGCACTGAGTACCTTACATCTCGACTTGCGTGGCACCGTCCTGGTGCGGGTGCTGCAGCCTGTCCCAGCAAACACCCACGCCAGCATCACAGACACCACAGGACCCTCGGGGGGATTAACCAGACACTAAACCTTCTGGAGTGGCCCCAGGGATTACTGCACATCCCTAATACAGATTGAAGAGTCTCAATCCCCTGGAACTACTGAAACTCCTAAATCAAGGCTATTATGCCAGAGCTGCTCATAAAATCCTTGCTAGTGCTCTGCCAAGATGCAGGAGAAATGCACTTTTGCTGCTCCGGCATGCAATTTAACGTTGGCATTGACCCTCCCTCCCTAAAACCCTTCAGGAACAGGAAATCAGGCCCTAAAGGAGATGTTATGGTCACCACGGTGCTGCCACCCCCCAGAGCCCCCTTCCCAGCGTACCTGGCTGCGGTGCGGCAGGAGGGTGCTCTCGGGCGAGAGCTGGCTCTGGTCCTGGCCCGGCTGGCGGCAGTCGAGCTGGATGCGGCTGCAGCACTCCTGGTGACACGTGTAGCGGCAGTCTGCAGGGAGAGGTGACAAAGTGAGGACACAGACCAGAGCCTGCACGTGAGGGATGGCAGGGGGGAACCTGAGAAAGGACCCTGGGAAGGGACCAGGCTCCCGCCGAGGGGCACAGCGATGCTCGCAGGCACCATCGCAGCCAGAACTGCCAGCCAGGAACACGTCCCCATTTAGACATCCTCCTGCAGACACAGAGAGGAACCAGGACACCTCATCCAGAGCAAAAATTGCTCCCAAGCCCACTCCTGCTGCCTTCCTCCCAACTTGCTGGCACACTCGCATACAAAGCAAAGAATATCCTCAAGTCCCAAACCACAGAGTACAGCACCGCCCAGCTATGCTCATTGCAGATGTCACCCTTTGACTGCAGCAAAAATCTGGCCACTTCACGATGAAAGGATGTTTCATCTTCCAACATCAGCAGAGAAAACACACCTTTGTGTTACACAGAAGCCAAACTACTTAAGGTCACTGAATATGAACCCTTCAAGGGCCAGTTATGGTGACCAATGTGAGGATGTACCATCAGACTGCCCCAAAGCCACCCCTGGCGCAAGCAGGGACGTGTCCTAGGCCCAAGGAAGCTGTGCCCTCCCATCCCCAGGCATTTCCAGTGTTTGCTTTGGGTGCTGACCTGTGCAGTCAGACATTAACTAATGCCAGGTAGGAACTGCACAGCTCTGCAGCCTGGGTTTCAACCTCTTTAGGTGAAAAAATACAGGGTCTTGCTTGCCCATGGCTGCAGAGGGGCAGCAATGAGCACAGCCAGCTCCAGTCACTGCAGTTATCCCACATTCATGGTTACTGCTCCCTCTGCCCCTTCCCTCAACTCCCCGACTTCTCTGTGCTCTCCTGACTGCAGCTAACACTGTACCTCCTTCCACTTTAACGGCCCTTCCAATCCTTTTAATTTTTAACTCTCTTACAAACAGAGTTAAATTTACTTTTTACACTAAAGAAAATTCCAGAGCGGTCACTGACCTGAAAAATAAATAAAAAAATATCCTAAACCAAGGCAAGCGAGTTCACTCCACAGGAGACGGGACTGAGCGCCTGTCCCTGCACCAGCCCTGCCACCCGGCTCCAGGCCTGCGAGCTTGTTTTAAATACCCTTTTTTATTTTCTTTTATTCTTTAGCATTTGGGTCATTGGTTTTTAATATCTCAGGCTTGCAGGAAAGCAAAGGAGTATCTCGTGTTTGCTCTGGAAACAGAGGTTTCTGCTCAGCTCTGCTGAATGCACACGTGGGAATGCCCAGGAATGAATGAGAGGAGCTGAACCACTGCTGGGAGCTGGTGCTGAGGGGGGAAACATCAATCTCCAGGGGAAACGAGGAAATCATTTATCATTTAACATTCATCTGGCATGAGCTGTCTGTCATTCTCCTATTCCAAGTCAGTTGTCTCAAGTAAAAGCCTGGGGGAAAGCAGGGAGACTGGCTTTTTAAAATTTTTTAATTAGAGCTAAGCTGCACAGTTAGATGGTAATTTAATGCATGACCTTTTGAGCAACTGGAACAGCCCTTTAATGGGGGACGTTCGCCAAGCCTTTGCTGGAGGTGCCAATTTGAGGATGCTCCAGTTGCGGGCTCACCTGAGCATCTGGTGCCAGCGGAGAGGCCCTTCTGCCCATTTGCTCCAGGATTTTCGGATTTGTGTGGCTGCTGCCTGCTCCCCCCAGCTGCGGCCTGGCAGGGCGAGAAGGCTCGAGCACCTCGGACAAAGGACGCGCACGATACGAGGTCTGAAATATGCAACACGGACCATAGAAATTACAGCTCCCAGCCACATCTCCGGATCAGGCCCATTACGGCCAGGCATCTCCTTACGGGATTAAAGCGCGACACCTCCCTAGTCACCAGCACCTATTAACAGCCCTAATCACCCGCATCCGGCAGTGAGCACTAATTTTAGAAACCCAGCGCAGCTTTAGGGAGCAGCCATGTGACGGCCTTGCCAAGAGGAGAGGATGCCTCCACTTACACTTTGAGATAATTTCCATTCAAGTCAAACAAAGAACACTTGGAAAGGCAGATTCTTAAAAATAAATAAATAAATAAATGAAAATCAGTCAGGTCACAGCACCGTGAAAAACTTCAGAGGCCAAAAGGAATTTCCCTTTCTCCCCAGATAAAGTTTCTCAGGGGGATAAAGCTGGATAGTCCAAAACAGCCCAATACAGATGCCCATCCTAAATGTAGAGTGCAGCTATCCTGCCCACCCCTGAAAAGAAAAGAAAAACCTCCTGCAACCCCAAAGCAACATAGCATGACAGACTGGATATGATTACCTCCAAAATCAGGATGGAAAGAGTCTAAAGTATCCCAACCCCTCCCCTGAGATGCTCTTAAACCCTGATTTCTGGTCAAAGTTTGTGGTCCCTGCAGTGGTGCTGGGCAATTGCTCTGCCCCAGTGCTGGCCCCAGCACACATGGGATGGCAGAGAGGGCACGTTTCAAATGATGTACATGCAACCTTGTGGAACGTTAAAACATACAATGAAATTGCAGGAGTTATCTTAAAGCTCTGGATCCTGGTTTGTTAAGGATCCAGTTGTTCACTAAAAAAGAGCAAATCAGAAGTGCTCCCATCATCAGCAAAGTTCAGGAAAACCTCTGAAGTGCGACCCAGCTGCCGTGGGAAGGCTCAGAGCCAAGGAGGAGAAATAAAACATCCCAAATTTTGGAAGCGGTGTGAGATCCCATGGGTGTCTGAGCACAGGAAGCAGATGGTCGAGGATCGGGATTTCTTCCATCCCCTGGGACCACGCAGCCCCAGCTGCAGGTTGTGCATCAGGTTTGATTTTGCAACCCACGCTGCTTCAGACCACAGGCTCGGTGCCCCTGTCCTGGCTCCAGGAGATGCCCAGCGTCACTGGGGGTAACCTCAGGGATGGGGCAGGATGTGGCCCTGCAACACCGCTAGGGCTGATGGCATCTCCTGACCGGGAGGGACAGACCCACAGCATCACCACCAGCTCCAGCGTGCACAGAGCAAACACAGGGAAGGGTCTTCACTTCCCCTTTCTGACATCCCCACGCCAATGAGCCAGCCCCATCACTGGAGCTCGCAGCAGTTTTAGGCCTAAACCAGGTGGTTTGGGTTTAGTTTGTTTGCAACCACAAGTGAGACCCAAGGAGGGTTTTCTTTTGGTTAGAGCAGACAAGATCCCTCTGGTGACAACCACCCCTTGGAGAGGTCCCTGTGCTGCTGCAGGGTTGGGAGCACAAACCCGGCTGCAGGAGGATGCTCTTGAGCCATTCTTCACTAAAAGGCACATTTTCCTTTTGAGCAGGAAGTGGAGCGGCACCGTGCACCACAGCACAGGGCAGCACCGCAGGAATCCCTCACACCCAATCAGCAGAAAACCAGCAAACGCACGCAAACGCACCCATTTACACCACCACCTACCTCTAACCAGCAACACCTCCCTGCTCGGCCTCCTCAGCAGCTGAAACCCCTCAGACCAAGACTTGGACTTGGGGAAATGCCCAAATATTTTGCGAATTCTCTTTGTCACCAGCCCAAAGCAAGCGGCTGCCCCCTCTTTCCCGTCCGTCATCCTTGGGCACGCGGAGCCAGGCGGGCAGCTCTGCAACTCCCAACGCTGCCGAGGTGCAACGCGCATCGGGGTGAGTTACGTCTGCATCCACGAGAGCCCTTTCCTCCCACAGAGACAACACGTTGACATTGTCCATCTACAATCTGCTGCCCTTTGACAGCTTTATTTATTTCTTTTTTGAGCAATAAGGCAACACGCAGCTCTGAGCTCGTGCATCTCTGGGCTTGTCCTGTTAGCCATGGAAAACTTTCTATTTCTGGGGCTTTTTGCTTGATAAGATAAAACAACCCAACAGCAGAGATTAGAGAGAGAAAGCGCAGGACCCTGCCGTACGCTGGGAGGGCTCTTTCCAACATCCTCTCTTCACTTTGCTGCTTTTCCCCTTTAAACTCCTAAAGATTAAGGAGAAAAAAAAAGTCCCCAATGTTTAATCAAAGGTTAAATTGAGGGAATACCCTGAGATTAACAATATTTATAACATTGATTTAAACTCTGCACATAGTCAGCTACGTTTTCAGATCAATCCTGCAGTCCTTTCACAGCATCTATCAGTTACAACTATACTGGGTGTCAGACGCTCGGGGGGGACATGAACACCAGTTTAAGAGCACGCTTGAAACCTGCCACTTTGCACCCTCTTGCCAGGGCCGTCCCCTCTGCCCAGGCATCCTCATACAAACACACCAGGTTTCCAGCACCTGCACAACACCTTCTTGCTTTTACGCAGGCAGGAACAAAGCTGAAATGTAACTAATCCTACAAATTAAGGATTTTAGGCAGTGTAAGCAATGAGTTAAACAACACAGGGGACTTCTTATTTACCCCTCGCTGTCCCAGCATCAGGACAACATCTCTTCAGGCACACATCCCTGCATCCCACATTGCCACCAGTAAACTCAACTAAACCTACTGGGCCAGGGCCAAAGCAGGTAAAGGAAAGGGGCAGCCCAAAAACTAACCTGCAAAGTAAGCCCTGGAGCCCTGGCTGGTCTCTTTTCTCTCCATAAATCCTTCCCAAGGCACCGGACTGGATTGCAGCAAGAACCTTGTCTCTAAAGCCCTGAGGTGGCTGCCCCACGGCTCTGGGTACGTCACTGTCCCTCCCCACACCTCCATCGCCCCTGGGGAGCGAACGCCCTGGCCCGGGGAGCTGCAGCAGGCAAGATGCACCCCAGCACCCCGACACCCCACCCCGTCCTCACCCGACCTCAGCAGCACCATCCCAACCCCCCCCGAGTCCCCCGCAGGAATCCGTCTGGATCAGCTAAATAGGACAGAAATGCAAAGTACTGCAGGTCCTAAGAAGCACTGGCAATCATTATTTACAGTGGCTAGACCAGAGACACGGCAGAGCATGGGAGGATGCCCTGGGAGAAGGCAACACGAAAAACCACCGTGTTCCGTGGGTGCGAGGAGAGCTCATCCCAGCGAGGCTGGGCTGGGCTTTTAAGAGCGTCCACACCTGCTAAAGAATTCATTATCTTAAGCAAGCGTCTACTCAAGAACCAGTAATATTAGAAGTGTAGTTTGCTCTATAAACTAGAAAGAGAAATGGTGTGTGTTTAACCAGCTTCCTCCTTAAGGAGACAGGTCCTGATTCAGCACAGATTTAACTGCTCCGAGAGATAAGGGTGGCTTCGGGCCTGAGGCACAAACCCAGCCACACGCCAAAGTGCTTCACTGAACCAGGTCCTTGTCGCAAGATCTGCAGATCAAAATCTGGCGTCAGTAACAGCTGCCTGTGCCACCAGGATCACAGGGCACTGGTCCCCGGGGCAGGGACACACCGAGAGCTGCAGGGGTTCTCCTGTGAAGCAGCACTGCAGCCAACAACCGCCCATTTCAGCAACCCCATGCTCATCAGAGCCAGGACCCCTCCCTCTGATTGGGAAGAGGGG
>NW_010182852.1:33205-37052 GCF_000695765.1 Mesitornis unicolor
AGCTGCCAGGAGATCACAGCTCCCACCAACAAACAACTGTCACTCCACAGGCAATGGATGCATCCAGCTTCATCCACCCTAAGAAACAACTCCACGGGACTTCATCAACACAACCCAGGAATATGTGGGTGGTAAATCACGTCCCCAGCTGCCAGGACAAGAGGCCATGGGGGAGCATGGCCAGCGCCAACACAGGGCCGGTGCACGCCTGGGTGAGCACCCCAACCAGGGCAGAGCACGGAGCAAGGTGGAGGAGCGGGCACTGTCGAGCAATCGCTGGGACGGGTCCAACTGCCGGCTTTGCTAACAGCAGCAGTGCTGGGAACTGGTATTTCATATAGGCACCTGCATCACTGGTACAGCATGGATGAGAAAGTCCCCCAGGAAGAACGAATCCATCTCAGGATGAACTGGGACAGAAAGGGAGCACAGCAGCCAACCCACGCACAGGTTAGGATCTCTCAGGATCTTTGTGCCTTAAGTCACAAGATCACAAGGACCAGACCAGCCCATGCAGTGCATAGGGATCCTGAGTCACCAGCATGATGCTGCCAGGGGAAAAAACCCCACGACTGCAATCCTGAGACCAGACCGAGGGAGACACCGAGAGCAGAGCTGGGGAAGCCTCGAGCCATCGGCCCAAGCCCAACCATCACTGCCCAGTCCGTGAGCCGCTCCCACCACCACCCACCCAGACCTGCCCACTGGGAGCTGCCCCCAGCACAGAGCTCAGCCTGGTTTCTCGCTGTCCCCGCTCCAAAAGTGACATAAAGCACGGAAGGCTTTGAAGCAGCATTAGTCACCGCTGCATTCAAACGCCTGCATCCCGCCCCACCAGAACAAACACGAGAAAACCCCACAGCAAAGTCACAGCTCTGCAACCCGCCCATCCAGCCCCTTCTTCCCAGCTTTGGTCGGGAAAAGCAGGGGCACGTTTAAACCCCCTTCTCCTTCATTGAGACTGTTTTAATATACACGCAGGCTTTGAAAGGTGTCAGCAGCACAATGCCACACGCCTTCGATGAAGAGATATTCAAGGCACAGCATATAATGGCCCAGCTAGTCCTCGAGCCCCATTGCATTTACTGAGAATAAAAACAAGTATTTTTAATGAACACCAGCAGGACAGCCCATGGTCGGTCATTGCTGAGCTCCCATCTCCCAAGCCCTTCACATTGGTGGCAGTGGGAGCAGCATGCTTGGGATTTGCCATGCACAAGACAGATCCGGAGGCTCCCGAAATCTCAGACAACATCTGCATCAGCCCCAGACACAGCACCCCTGGGGAGGACTTGAGCTAAAACCTCCGTAAGAGCCTGTCCGCTGCCCCCAGAGCCGTGGGGCTGACTCAGGACTGCCTAAACCCAGCAGACGCCCAAGGAAAGCCACCTGCGGGGATCTTTTCCCCGACTCCAGGACTTGCTGGGTCTCTGCCCCCACTGAGTCCACCCAGACCCAGGCTGGAAGAGGAACTGCAGAGCACGCATCCCATGCCAGTCTTGGAAAGACAGCTCTATGTCACTGCAGAAAGGGGAAGTGGAACTGAGGGGATTTCAGTGGTGTGAAAAACACACAGACAGAAAAAAACCCCTCCTTGCTCAGCAGCAGGGCTGGCTCCCACTGCGCCTTCCATTTGCCCAGGGCAGATCCAGCCCCTTCAAGCCCTAATTTCCCCTTCACGGGGGCCAGGTACCATCGCACACGGGATATGGTGCCCATGGACAGGAAGGGACATGGACCATTTGGGGCAGGAGGAGAAATAAACACCACTGTCACATTTTACTAAAGACAGCCAGATCTGATGTAAATAAAACCAGGCCAGAACCGTACAAACAAAAACTTGAGTATCCTCAGGCTGCAAGTCAAAAGCAAACAAGCATCAACTCTGCATCAGAAATAAAAATAAATATTCATCAGAGGAGGAGAGCACACCCGTCTGCAGCTCTCGGGCATTTTTAAAAGGTTATACCATTGGGATGACAGGGAATGCAGAGGATGTTACGAGCATCTCCACCGAAGTTTCCCTTCCGCCCCAGCCTGGTTGTTCGGGGAATTTGAGAGGGAGAACTACTCCTATAGTCTGAATAATTCTCCTCTGAAATGAAAAGGGAAATGAGTTATTGTTGTTTCAATCTAACTATGAAAAAATCCTGCCAGATGAGAAGTCCCTCAAAACAACTATTTATAGTACTTACAACACCGCAAAATTCTGTGAATTATTACTTTAGAGCAGGATTTCAAAACACAAAGCCCAGTACCTCAGCTCACACGTGAGCCCCGTGCCAGCTTTGCAGGATGGCTGGTGAGAGACAAGAGCCCAGACAAAGCTTGTTTTCCTTCAAATAACTCCATGCTGTTTCTCAAAGCACATTCATTCACACATTTGCTTTGTGATACCAGGCACGGCAGAGCTGCCAGCCCAGGGAATACACTGGCCCTTACTGGGTTTTGAGGGGGTTAATCAGGAACGGCAGGCAGAAAGCAAAGGTACACACCAGAAAACACATTTCCATCACCCTCTTTCAAATAACGCACCATGCAGCCCACCAGCCCCAGTATATGCTCTAGTCACGTTGTGCTGGCCGCATGGTGATGACTGGGTTACATTTAATTAACAGCAGTCAGTGCTAAAACCTTAATGCAATGCAGCAGGGCCATATGGTGTGACTGTCTCTCCCAGTTGCCCTTCATTTCCAAACGGCACCGGGAGGCATGCGTAAGAGCCCCGCTCACACCACGCCATGCAAATCACTGCTAGAAACACTGAATCGATTCATAATCCAAGGAAGGCCAAGCGTAAGAACCAGAATGGGCTGAGCGAGGGACTAATTGCCCTGGCAAGGCCAGCACTACAGCACATGCCTGGCATAACCCCCTAAATGAACCAGCAAACGAGCAACGAAGCCTCCTGCAGAGGCTGCAGACACAGCCCATTCCCTTGCCCCAAAAAACCACCAGCACCTGCCCTCCACACCAGCATTGAGGGCACCCTGCCTAGGTGTGAGCCTGGGCTGAAGGGCACTGGCATTAACAGCTTCTGACAAACATCAAGAGGCTCAGCTGACCCCGACCAGCAAATCTTTGAGTCCTTCAAGCCCAGCTCTGTAGCTGCATCTGAAAAGCCGTTTCCACCGAGTGCACTGACAGACCCAGCTGGAGAGGAGCAGTTTCACTATCAGCAGCCAGCACTGCCCACACTACCGAGTTACCAGTGACACCCAAACAGTGGAGTTTAGGAGGTTCACCCAAACCTCCGCTGCCCAGGCCTTCTCATTTCCCCACCTGCAATGCCCAATACGGGTCACATCTTGCCGAGGACCACGCAAAAGCCCCGTGGTCCTGGAGCATCACCCCAGAGGTGCAGGACACAGCGTGTGCTGCTGCATGGCTCGGCTGGGTCACCTCATTTGGCCCTCTGCATCCCCTCCCACACGATGGAGGGATTAAATCCTCCTGTAGAGCACAAGCATGAACACTGCTGTGTGGCTGACACCAGGAACACGCATCTTGATGAATCGCACTGGCATGAGCACTCCTACCTGAGGAGTGGGGGTAAATCAAGGTGTCTGACAAATTTACAGCTTCTAGAGGAATTTACACCTCACTGTAAAGCTTTACAGACACAAATCCTTCCTGTTGCTCACTGCGATTTACTGCCCGGCGCTGATGCCGACCCCACCACAACCCTGCCGATTAGCTGGTAATCTCCTCTTTCCTGGAAAAGCTTCATTTCCCGAAGCCGCCCGGCAGCACCTCACCGCCCCCGGCCCTGCCCCGGACCCGGGAAGACCCCGGCCAAGCCCCTTCCTCCACCCGGCTCCCTGAGCGCAGCACCGAGGACCCCCCC
>NW_010182853.1:0-315 GCF_000695765.1 Mesitornis unicolor
GCCATGGGGACACCGTGGGGACATGGGGACAGGGATGGGGACACAGGGACGAGGACCCAAGGCCATGGGTGGTGGGACAGGGATGGGGACGTGGGGACAGGGATGGGGACGTGGGGACAAGGACCCATGGCCATGGGAACCCAACCATGGGGGGATATGAGGATAGGGACCCCCAGAGCCTGGGGACTGGGGGGAACTGGGGAGGTTATGGGATGCTGGGCGGGGACTGGGGGAACTGGGAGAGGACTGGGAGAGTGTGGGGACTGGGGGGACTGGGAGGGGACTGGGAGAGTGTGGGGACTGGGGGAACTGGGA
>NW_010182854.1:0-218 GCF_000695765.1 Mesitornis unicolor
AAACTGCTGTGGTCGGACCCAAAGAAGCCACCTCCATCCTTACCCCTGCATGTTTCAGGATCCCAGCAAACCCATCCCATGCCAGCAGGGACCCCACACCTCATCCAGGACCCCGCAGCCTGGAGGAGGACCCCGAGGAGCCATCACCCACCTCATCGCAGACGTGGAGGGCAAAGAAGAGCACCAGCATGCCAGTGGAGGGGGAGCGGCCGGGCGGG
>NW_010182854.1:309-524 GCF_000695765.1 Mesitornis unicolor
CCCTTCGGCTTCGGCACCCTGGGGCAGCGCCAAGGCATCTGGGGGGACCCTTGGTGATGGGGCCGTGGCCAAATGGGTGCTTATGGCAGTGGTTGGCATGAGCCCTCCCTTACCTTTTCTTTGTCCACCCGCAGAAAAGGCTTCACAGGCGCGTACGTGCTGGGAGAAAAGCAGAGGCAGGTGAGCTCCCGAGGGTCCTGCACCCCCCAAGTCAC
>NW_010182854.1:595-947 GCF_000695765.1 Mesitornis unicolor
AACCCCCACCGCCCCCAGGGAGTGGCCCCCGGGACCGGTAAGCGGCAAGGCCGGTGCCGCCAGAGGCCCACCGGGTACTTACAACCTGATCTGGCCGGTGGAGAGGGCACTGGCGATCCAGAGCAGGTCCAGGGTTTTGAAGGGCACCAGCACGAAGCTGACATTGGCGGGCAGATTCTTGGCACTCTCGGGGTACATGAAGTGGTGCGTGGTCCGGCCGCCCACGTCGCCTTCGAAACCCACCGTGGGGGCCTGGTTCATCCTGGGGAAGAGAGCGGGGATGGTGGCAACCCCTTCCTGGCCACCTTGTTCCTTGCAGAGGACAGCGGTGTTGTCCCCGCCCAGAGAGACT
>NW_010182855.1:0-14399 GCF_000695765.1 Mesitornis unicolor
CCAAGTCCATTATTCTTTATTTATCAGGAACCTCTTGTAGATGCAATGCTGAGAACCTAGGCAAAATCCCAGCCTGTTTATAACCAGCTGTAGATCAGAAAGATGACAGCTTTTCCTTAGACTCTGTGGAAGTGGTCTATGTTAATTTACAAGGACAAAATATGAGGTAAATAGATAAATATATACTCAGTACAGTTGATAACTTTGTGCCTAGACTAGAACAGTCAATCAGCTGAATAAAACAATATTGCCTTTTTGAGTGGTCTGACATACATTTTTCTCTTCTCTAGGGGAAAGACCAGCCATACTTAACTTACTCTTCCCTTGTTCCTCTTTTTTTTTTACTTTGTTTTTAATTGAAATGAAAGGTTTATGAAGTGGTGGCAACAGAACTGCAGCAACTACTGCCTTTGCAGAAAATCCTGCCTTCATGTTTGAAGGTTAGATGAACTGCTGTAGGTTTTGTTCATGATTAGGTTGCTTAACCTAGAAAGCTGTAGTTCTAGATTGGTGTTATATTCTGACAGTTTTCTTTAGGTGAGAATCTCAAATGTATACTCTTCCTTAAGGTACATGACAGTAAGCACAATAAAATCAGACATTATATATATATATTCCTTTACTGCCAGTTCCTCAGCTTTCTTAAGGTTGGAAGATGCAGATATAGTGCACAAGATCATACACATTGCTAAGCTTTGGCAGAGGGTTGTTTGTAAACTCTGTCTTACAAAAAAGCCTTTCACTCATTTAAAAAAAACAGATCTGGGAATCTTAATGTAGACATGTACTTTTGGAGACATTTATGGTATTTAAAGGGAAAGCCAGAAATTATCATTCACTTGGTGATAAATATGAGAAAAGTTATTTTTTAATTCATTTTTCCATAACTTTTATTTTGAACTCCTAGGAAATCTGTGGAGAAAAAAAGAAAGTGAAAGAAAATGGATCAGTTTTGAAAGGATAATTGAGGGAGAGGTTGGGGAATAACTACTAATAGCGGGCCATCAGAAGGTCAGTGAGCTTGATGAATTGAATACTTTCATATTGGAACAAGCCATAGAACTTGTACGTAACCTGGTAGGAGCCTTCCTCCATTTGTCCTTGTAAATGGGAGCTGTGTCTTTGGAGTCATGCCAGAGTGGAACTGCTCATTCATTATTACCACTTAAAGCAAATGATCATAACCCTATGGCACATAAAATAATGAGTGTAGCTCCCATTTCACAGATACAAGGCATATATTATGCTTCACATATGGTCAAATGTGTGCTGGCTTTTGGAAAAGGTGCAAAATTACTACAATGAGTACAGCTCAGAAGGAAATAATTCAGTGAGTATAAAATTTTGTAATTGGAACCATAATTAGTGACTAATTCAGAGCAATACATATGCTTAATGTAATGGGATAGGATTAAAAGACAAAACTAAATTTATTCCGAACTTAGCATACATACGTGAATAATTTTAGATGTATTCCTAATCCTATTAGTTTCATCTTTAAACTCTGCTGAAAACTAAGTGTTTAAATAGCATCATTCATTTGAATTAGAGCAGGCTTCCATAACTAGTAAGAACTCCACCTCCTGCTCTTACTAATATACATTATGAAAGTGTTCTGCACCGGGGAATGGAGGAGGGAAATGCAGGAGAGGCGGTGCAGGGTTCTTTCTGTATCTCAGTAAGACCTGGCAGCAAATGGCATATAGTGGTTTTAATAAGATGGAATAAATAGAGGAATATAGATAACAGGTAAATCTTATGCCCTTTCAGTTACTGGAAACCCCATGTGCATGCAGCCTTCCCTTACAGCAGCTGCTCATGCTCACAGATGGGCTGCTCAAGCCTGACAAGCAAGGACCAGTAGATCAGACATGCATTGCCCAAGCTTACTAGCTCTTTCCATGAGGCTCCCAATACAGAAAGTATAATATATATGATAATACATAAAAATACTTTGCTGTGGTGTAATTCACTTTTATTTTTTTGTTATGCATATTTTATCATTTCATCATGCATTAAGCTGAAACAAGTGAAACGGCTGGCTGTAAAATCGCATTGCCATTTTCTCTTCAAGATTCTTGAAGGTCACTTCCATAGTTGTCAGGGAATTAGTAATTATTTGGATTTGAATGAATACTTATGAATATTTGTATATTTTAAAATATTCTCTACCAAGTAATTTTCGTATTAAACATTCTTTTGTGTGTTCTTTTAAGTAGTGAAACCTGTGGTGTGTTAGATGGATTTTATAGATATTTTTATTTTATGTATTCCTGTGGGGTTTTTTGTAATATAAATAGAAATATAAATAACAGAAAGGTATAGATGATGCTGAAAATCTCTGAGTTTTGGTAATTATTGATCCACAGGAGATGGTTTCAGCTGATTAGAAGGGTGGCTGAATGGAGAAGGGAAGCTCTATGGAAACAGCTTTTGTTTTTCATAAAGATTTTCAAGATTAAAACCAAAAAATAGTCCTATTTTGTGTCAGGAGCGAACTAAGCTTCTTTTAGACCCTGGGTCAAATCACCCCACAGGTGAGTGCTGTGGCCGACAAGTTCACAGCAGAGTATGTTTCGTCTCCCAATGGAAAGTTGTGCAGCTTACAGGTGATCTGACATTGCTGCTCCATGCCATACATAAATCAGTGCTGCTACCAGTGAGCAGCAGGGAAAGTTTCTTACCTTCTGAGAAAGTTTCTTCTCTTGTCTGAAAATAAACTCATACACATAACAAACTGAATGCACAGTTATTTATAAAAAATATATTTTGTCTTCTGGTATAAAACTGCAGCATATTCTAAATACTGCCTGTATTTAAGATTCTACTTTACCTTTGAAACAATTCAGAAGAAAAAAAAAAATCCTCTTACAGTAATCTCTGCCATGTTATTGTAATTTGTTTGCATGTCATATTGTCTCATTTATCTGTCAGTTTTACACAGGAGAAAATTCTTTTAAACTCCTCATTCAAAAAGGATCCTTTTCCATTAGCTCTTCCTTTCAAAATTGCCAACCTAAAGACACTTTGGACACTAGCCTCTTTTTACAAGCCTAATCTGTTTAAGTAATGAGCTGTTCTTTGAATTTAGTTATTGTTTTGTGATGATTAGAAAAAAAACAAAATATGTGTCAGGTTGACCAACATTATTACTCGTGATTATTTTCTCCTTTCCTTTATAAGTATATGCAAGAGAGAGACTTCAGCATGTATCTCTCTTCTAAACTCTGTGGAAAGGACTTGTAGAGCCAGAGTGACTGTGTAAGCGTCCACAAATTGCGTGCTTCAGTTAGTCAAAGCATTTATATTTTTGGTTTCTCAGAGTTTAAGCAAAAGTTTTTCTATATATATGTGTGTGTGTGTGTGTGTGTATATATATATATATAAATAAAGTTGAATTTCTGTATTGCTGAGCCTGCAAAGAGTTTTCTCACTTTCGCATGAGACCAGGCGTGGGCAAGAACAGTGTCCAGAGCATCTTTGTTTCTGCTTTTCCATTTTAAGTGCTATTGTTGAGTATTTTCTATATGATATTTTAACAAAGGGTCAAGGAAATTCTCTGCCCATTTTTTACTAAAAATGAGCATGTTAAGAAGCACTAGTTGGAAACAGAAATACAAATATTATTCTGCAGTCTGCAACTTATTATGTTATGTGACAGTAAGTTAGAAGGTTTTTTAATATTACTCACATATAAAATAACACAAAAAAAATCTCTTTGCAATTTAAGTTTCTAAGAACAAAGTTATGAAAAGGTAGTCCAAGCTATTAAATGATCCAGATTTCCTCTGGGAAAATACTTATGTGGAATTTAAAAGGGAGTGATAAGGTTTCTCTTTGTTTTATGAATCATTCTGTGTATTTAATAGAAAATTATAATCTTGTTGGAGACTGCTGTGGAATAACCAAGAAAACCAAAAGCAGGATAATAATTTTCTATTGGGGCACTTGGCATTTTTAGAAATATGTTATATCGTTCGATTTGATCACTGTGAAATTCCGTAGGATATTTCATATGTCTGAAAATAACTATATATCTTCTCAATAAGAAAGATATCTCTCCAGCTCTTATCATGTACACGTCTTGTTAGCAGCATTAGTACATTGTATTCAGTCCAAATTTCACATAGTGCCCTAGGTGGTCGATGAAGAGAAGCAATTGCCTCTGAAGTTTGGAAAAGTGAAGAAGCTGAGATGCTGCTGTGCTTATAGTGTTACGTATAGGGCTATAATTTCTGACCTCAGAGCCAATTGCCATGGTCTACTTGCAGCTGCATAGCTTAGGACTAGCATAGCTTTGGATCACCTCTTGGTCCTCTCTGGTACTGTGAAAATGTAATCTTTATTTTATACTTAGAGATATTTTGGCTTTGTAGGTTTTTTGTTGTTGGGTTTGGGGTGGGTTGGGTTTTTTCCATTTAAAGAGTTGGAAACTATATGAAGAGTGTATTGCGACACACCAGAGTGGTGTTTATGTGGCTGGAAATGGAGAGCACATGGTCCATGTCTGAAAGGATGGCATGAAGAGGTGTGGAAGGTGACTGAAGGTTCAAAGCCTGGTCTCGTGGTATTTCAGGACTGTGTATGTTAGAGGGAAGCATATTGGGAACAATTTTTGCAGTCAATGATCCCCCTAATGGATGCTCAGCTGTTGTGTTGGAGAGGACCGGATCAAAACTAGCTGAGGAAGTACACTATGACTGAGTCATCATGGGGTAATTAGGGATCCAGTGCTTGGCCTCCCTACTTGGCTCTCTTTGGCTCGTTAGCAGGGACATGCCACCTACCATAAGTCCTACAATAGGCACTGACCTTAGGCACATGACTTAAGTGCCTATTTCGGAGCCTGTCACTAGCTTTCTTTTGTAAGGAGAGAGAGGTACCTCTGGAAAATAGCACACCCTAATTGAGGACTATATCAAATACTTTTTGTTTTCATGTATTTGTGCTATTAGTGATGAAACTCATGCTATTTGGAATAAATATTCTAGTTCCATTTTTATTAAAACTGTACTGTGTTTAATGGGAATGTTTGGTTTTCTTTTTTTTTTCCCCCTGCAGCTGTGACTCTGAAAATAGGTATCTTGGAAATCCGCTTAGGGGAACATGCTACTGTGAGTATTTATGTTTTTGATGTTCAGTACTTGAATGCTGTTTACAGATTATGGGATAATTTCATTTCCTCAGAAAACCAAAATATTTTTCTTAAACTCTTCTGAAGTTTGGCATGTTGCTATTTTGACTGAAAAATAAAATTACCTTCTGAACTTCTCTGTTACTTTGTCCACAAGAATGCAGATTAAATTCTACTAAAAGTTGGTTCCTTATGCCTAAGTTAGAGGGACTGACTAAGCCTTTGAGTTATTTTCTGTATCTCAGCATGTGTGAATGAAATGAATAAGTAATTGTATCATTGCTTAAAAGAGAGAATTTGTCTGCCTATTTGCAAACAGGCTAAAGAGCACTATTTCCTGGGGCCATTCTGAATGGTTTCACCAGTCTGCCTCCTGGGGGCATGATACACAGCTCTCCAGAGTACCAGAAAATGATACTGTGTGTTGTCTCCCTGTTCTTATTGTAGAAAAGGTGCCTCAGGCAAATTTACTTTAAAGCTTTATATTTTTGGTAGTCATAGTGAAAGACCTGAAGGGATGAAAATGCTTACGACTGATGTGTGGAAATCCCTTAGTGTGCTGTACCAATTTTGCTGTGCTAATATAGATGTTAAATAGTAATTTTAATCATCATTAAGCTGTATGGGATGTTGGAGAACACTGTTTTACCTGTTGTGACTTTTGCATATCCCTGCTCAATGTCAGACAATTTGATCAATTTGTCTATTGTTTCCTAACATCATCTCTACCTCAAACTTAACTTTGCATAAAAACATATATCTCTGAATATATTGATAGCATCCGCTCTGAACTTTGGCCTTGTTTTTGGCATTTGATTTTAGATTGTACAGAAGAGCTTTGTATTAGAATCTCTTTAAGGCATCATTTACCTAATAAATGAATTTTTATTTTCTTTACTAAAGTTTCTTTTCTACCTTAAATGATTTGCATTGTCAAGGTAAGTTTTACAGAACAAAACAGACACATACTATATTACAGGTGCTGACATATCCCTAGGCCTAAAACATTTATTTCTCTTGCCAGATATTAAAGTAATCTGGTGTTGGTTGTGGGTTTGGTTTTTTTGTGTATGTGTGGGGTTTTTTTGTGGTTTGGGTTTTGTTTCCACAGACAAGTTCAAATTTAACACTTTAAACTGAAAGATAATTTCTAAATACTGTATTTTGAAGGTACTGTTAACAATGTTGACCTAAAATCGACCAATTTGAAAATACTCCTTAAAACTGTATTCATCAAATAAATTTGATACCATTTGTTGTTTGTTGCACAAGAATTTTTCTTATTTTGAAGCAGAAATTTTTGTATTTAGAAGAATGAATTTTTGTATCTATGAATTTTATAATTTTTTTAAATTTAGAGCTAGATAACGAGTACATGAGAAACTTATATGATGAAGAGTGAATATAAGCTATTTTGGATATGTATATCAACATTTGCCCTTTAAAAATGTGATTAAATTTAAAAGATTGAAAAGAAATTACAGTAATGATATTTGTAGACCTTAGGCATATCCATGAAAAACCTTTTTGGTTTGTTTTTTTTTTTGTTTGGTTTTTTGTGCTATCGTGTTGTGAGTTGGGTCTATAAATCATGTTGGAGACAAATTGTACTATATTCAAGATACCCTTCCACCTTTAACTCACTACTATTATTTGTCTTCTGTCAGATTTCAAAATATTGTAAAGATCTTGTTCTGGAAGGATAAATCTTCTTTAATACTTTCAGACATTTAAAATATTGTATATAAATGATTTGCCAAATTTAATTTGTCTGGAGGTAATAAGGAGCCCGTGCTAATTCAAAATAATGGAATTCTGTATTTCTTATGTGAGTGGCTGGTGCATCATAATGAGAAATAATTTTTTAATTTGTGGGTAAGTGACTGACCTAAGATTTCAATGACGATTGTGTATCACCACCATCCATTACCTGCTAAATCATGTGTTAAAAAGATATCTATCATAAAGAGATGCTCCTATTTCTTATCTATATAAGTATTTTTAAATATGGCAATACCATGGAGTATAATTTGTATAAGGAAATGATTCACTTTTGTACGAGACAGGCATTTGGATGGTAATTTTCTGTGTTTATTTCACTACTCAGTAAGAAACTTTCTCTTTAGACACATTGCTGCTTTACTTTTCCTTGGAGTGAAGAATATTCTTATTTTTTACAGCGCAGGAATAGTTATTGCTCAGGAGGGAGGAAAATGCTGAGGAAAAACAAACTATATACTTATGAGCAGCATAAGTTTATGGGAAATAAAAATTCTAGGCACATTTGTTTCTACCACTTAAAATCAAAATCAGTGAATGGTACAAAAATAGCGATAGAACAAATAATTTGCAGTATGACTGGGATCTTCTTCAGGAAAGCTTTTAGTCACATGCTTGAGTTTAGCCATCTTCAAAATGACCACTTTTAAGTGTTTAAATTTTATCTTTTATCTTTTTTTTTCCCACTTGTGTGAGTACTGCCCTAAATAGGTGTGCTTTTCTAAGCCAAGCTGGGTCATGTTGTGATTGGCAATGTGATCTGAGCACAAATGAAAACACAGGAAAATTACAGATAGGTCTAGCACAGCCAAAGAGAATGGGACTTATATAGGAAGTAGCATGCTGGAACACTGCGAGGACTTAATGTAAATACAGATACTGTGGGAAAAGGATAAACACAGGTAGCTGCAAAGCCATCAACTCCTAGAGATAACAGGAGCAGTTTGTCAAACATCAGATTTCATTCTAATATGGCATTTCAAAACATGACAGCAATGGACATGAGTTGTTCTTCTACTTTAAATTATCAAAACTTAATAAAAGTAGAGTGGGAAATGCATAATACGGCATGCAATAGTGTATTATCCAGATTGTGTGAAAATCATCACCTGTTGCTTCTATTAAAATGATTTTCAATTTTATTCTTCATGACTTCACTGTATGATTGAAAAAGCATGACAGAGAGAACAAACTTCTCTGAGAGTAAGAGAATGAGAACAAGCCTCACATATAAAAATTAGTAAAACATTGAATGTATAAGAATGCATGAGCAGCTGCATGATGGTCTATCTATTCTAGTATGTTGTCAGTAGTGGCTGGATATGAATGCCAGGAGAAGAGTATAGCAAATGAACAAACATAGCAATATCACTCTCTTTACATACAACAATTTGTAGCTCAGGAACTTTGTAAGAGAGAGGATTTCTTGAGCCAAAAGTGTTTAATATGCCATTGCTTAAGGGCATCAGATGAAATCTTATAAAATATTTGTTATATATAATAAAAAGAAGAATATGAATACAAAAGAAAGCTTCATGAATTTAAAAGTCACAGTTTTGTTGGTATGTGTAAATATTCTTGTAGATTGAGTACAATTCTGCTACTGGATTGTGTCTCTGTATTTCTGGTAGGGAGCTTCTGTATCCCAAGGTCTTTTTGTTAGAAGCCAATCTTTCTGTGAATGATCGGAAGCTGGTTTGATCCATATAAATGAATTCTGAGTGGGGACCAGAAATGGTTTTGCAGGTGACTTATGCATGTACACAAACCATAAATACAATGTTTTGTCGTGATGTATTCGTTTTTGTTGTTGTTGTTATTCTTTGGTATCTCAGCCAGTGTGATGTAGAACAGTGGCACGTAGATAGCGAAGTACGCATCCAAATTGCTGGATTACTCCTTCATGTGTCAGCATTAGAAATGCATTGCTGTCAGAATCGGTGTTCCTGAGTCCAAAGAAACATGCAGCAAAACCAGATGGTTTTAGACTGATGGGGAGGAATCACTGGGACAAATGTCCCTTCTGTGATTCTGATTAAGGTTATAGGCAAACACAAAGTTTTAAATCATAATTGGAGAAACAGTTTAACCAGTGTTCTAGAGAAAATAAGAGTTTACATTTATAACTCGTGAGATGTTACTACACAGAGGGTGAATTATAGGCTTGCTAACAATCACTTTTTTTGACAGGATGTGATACTCATCTTCATAAGCCTATTTTAGATACGCATCTTTCTAAGGTCAAAAACTTTCCAGAATGTCTGGTTTTTGTACATTACTTTGAGTGTCATGGTTCTAATGCACCATTTCAAATAAGAACTACAACTGATAGATTCTAATACTATTACATGCAGAAGCATAAAAGCTTGCAACAAGTCATCGTTTCCCCACATCACTGTCAGAATTTCCAGTCAAGCTGAGCACTCAGGAGTTGCCTATTCCACCTAGTTAAGACTAGTCTAGTAGCTAGCTAAACAAAGTATAGTTGAAAAATGTACGTGGATTTACATACCTGAGTTTCGTATTCCCTTTTATCCTTTAAAAAATAATTTTTAGAAGCATATTTTATTATCTCTGGGTACTACCATCAGCAGTGAAGAAAGGGAAGTAGCAGCTTCTCCGCTTATTTCTGCAGATCGGTTGCCCTTTTAAAACAGACAGCAGTAGTGGGCTATGGGGTAATGTATGAAACTTTCAGGCACTTGGAAATATTTTCTTAGCAATATACAACAAGAATGTAGTCACAATGCAATAAAATTCCAATAAATTACCAATTTTGATTAATCTCTTTCTTATCTTTGGTCTGGACAGACTCATCGGTCTGTGACTACCTGTGAACTCAGAAAGAAGTGGAAGTTTGCCTTCTGTATTCAGAAATGCATTATGGATCCAGGGTGATGCCATAGAGTTTACTGTGCTGCAGCGGAGACCCACTTTTAAGTTTGTTAGAGATTAATACATGGCCTTTGAGAAGGATTAGAGAATCCAGGAATGAATAGAGGTCAGGAGGGATAGGTCATTTACGAAGAGAATTAAAACGGGGTAGGGCTGAAAGATTCATGGCTTTTTTTAGAATTAAAACCTATGTGTTGATCATTTATTCCACATGTTTGCAAGAATATATGACTCTAATGGAGATATTTGCTGGATTTACAGCCCTTAAAAAAACAAACCACAAATATCTATACATAAAATGCCACAAGAATGTACATATTTTATTTTAACTGTTTTATTAGGTTTATTGTATTTTCTTCCACAGCTCTTTCCATCTCTCACCTCAACGTTTTATGAAGTGTCATTTGTGCATGGCTTCACACACTGACTTACCAGCCACTCTTTCAAATGCTGGTCTGGGATGAAGCATGTGAAAAAGGAAGATGATAGACCCATCTGCAGAAGCCTTAGGGGTCTGGTGTAGTACAGAGCACTGACATCCCTGAGCTTTTCTAGTCAACCTCATAGACATGGAGGGAAGAAATGTAAAGCCAGAGAAAACATTGCTGAGTTCCCAGATGTTTATCACTAGAACAATCCAACATGACTAGTTGTAAAATAATATTCATAGATTTTCTTAAAAAAAGTCATTGGATAAATTTTATTAGCTTTTATTTTTCTACTTAAAGTATACCACAGGAGAAATATGGGGTTATATGTGAGCTACTAAATATTTTACAACAACTTTTTTGGGGGTGACCTTAATAATTGGTTTATGGGTTTAGCATGCCATTCTAAACTCTGAGCCATAAAACCATTATAGTTCATAATTCTATTGCTTGTTTCCTTGGAATACACACAGAAAGGATAGCCATAAGTAGTTCTTTCTATCAGCACCTCACCAGGATGAAGAATTGGTACTTTTATGTCCAAAACTGGTGAGGAAACATGAAATGTACATTCAGTGGAAACTCACAAGATAATATCTGGTATCCGTGCAGGGAGCTGAGGAGAAAGAAGGAAATTTTGCTTTTGGTTGTAGAACCTCATCTTGGAGCTGCATTGGCCCCATTTCTGCCAACACACCAAGGCCTCAAAAAGGGCAAAGTAAAGGAAAGTGCTAGTGCTTACCTGTAGTCCTTACCATTTCTTATGGTAAATTTTAATTGTAATTCAAAGCTTTTAAATTATATTGTTATTCAATATGTGCAGTGCCTAGAAAAAACAAACACTAGTTTCTTGTGTCCCATTTATTTAAAATTAATCTCACTTGATAAAAATTAAGAAAAGTCTTAATTACTTTTTGATATCTCTGCTTTGGAGTAAAGACTGTGGAACTCCTTCAGAGGTGTTACTTTGTATTTTTCCTTTCTGACTTTTTTGTTTGTTTACAGTTATAGTAACTGGAAAGATGGTTTGTTAGAGGACAGATTATTTAAAGTAGATAATTTGTGACAACATAGTACCTCTAATGACTTTTTAGAAACATTCATTCAATACTGTCTCAGAGCACTGTCTCAGATAGTACATTCTTACATATGTTGTCAAAATACAGTTTAGGCTTAATCTGACCTATTGATGTGGTCTGACAGTTCATCCCACCTGGTGTTTCCTTATTATTTGAATTTACCTTCTTTTTCTTTTTTTCTGGGATTATTCATCGTCAAAGTTCTGATAGAAGCCAATTTTCAGTAACTGTTATTATATCAGGAATGCTATAATTTCATAAAAAAGGGGGAATAAAAACCATTAAAATAAATATCTCTAAATACTATGCCAAATTTTCTCTTATGGACTAGCTGCCTTGAAATAACCTGGCAGAATGAAGGAACAGAAGCCTAGGTTGTCATCTTTACTGAAGAGTGAACATAAGCAGATGTAAGCAACTTCTGTGAAGTGGTTTGTTCTAAGGTGGGTGGGTGCTGGATCTGGGGTGACACTTGGTTCTGGTTGCTCTGTTTGTGAGTGGCACACTGGGATCTACCATATGAACTGCTTCTTGGCTGGCTCTAGCCCTGCTGCTTGGAATACTTTTGGTGAAAGAAATTTGATTATGGTTCCTTTTCCTCATAATTCCCCAGCTTTTGTCTTCCATGTAGCGTGCCATTACTATTTTGCTCCATCCAAAGAGTTATTGCTCCTGGATGTCAAGTAAATAGGCTCAGCAGAATTTAGTTCAGAGTCCATTCCAAGGTGTGCTTCACTGCTTCAGTGGTACCCCACCACAAAGTGATGGCACTCCTCACTGAATAAGAGACTGTGTATAGAGCTGCACTTGGCCAAAGTAACTTTGGCTTCCCTAGTATATATGATATATTTTTTCTTTCATTTTTGATAATGTAAATTACGGGTTTTAGCTTTTCCACTTGTACCACAGCAAAAAAGCAAGTTATAAGATGGTTGTATGCTAGTTGGGAAATGCATATATGGTCCAATAGCTGTTGAAGTGTGTAATTCAACCTGTCAGCAAGAAGATACAATGTGGTTTTTAAACACTATCTGTGTAGGCAAGCATGCCTGTATATGGATTTATGTACTTAGAGCACGACATCTTTTATGAAAAAAAAAAATCAAATAAAATGCATACTAGAGGTGACCATAAAGCACTAGGTGGCAGACTTGCTATACTTAGAGAAAAATTAAACTCAAGAACATTCCAAGGAGAGTATTTTAGAAGATAAATAGCAAGTAGCACTTTTAATAAAACTGTTAGCAGAGATTTTCCAGATATATAAAAATTATGTTGAAGCTTGAGGGGCATAAACAATACATTTTAGCTATTGAAAAGGTGTTTGTTTTAGTCAAGTTGTGAGATGTATACCAGCAGTTAGAGGCTTCACTACTTATTTGTAGAATTCATGTTTCCTTTTGGGACAGCATTAATGTAAACTAAATACATATTTTAATTGTAAAACCTTCATGCTTGACTTAAAATAATAAGTTTCACCAATTATATCTAACACTGATTGACTTTGATACAGTCTGAAACATATTATTTATTAATTTTAAAATATTCATAATTTATAAATACAGTAACAATTATGACACACACTGTTTTTAATATATGGGCTTATACAAAAATTATATTTAAAAATAAATCTTCTTAGTGTTTAAAGAACCTAGTTGAACAGATTACAGTTTAAATCAGACAGTTCTAGGATGGTTTGAAAATAGATTAGCCTCAACAAACCTTCCAACTCAGAACATATAAAGAGCAACAGACAGAGAGTCTTCGCCCTGAGCTAAAATAATCACAAACCAATTTTTGCCTGCCAGAGAATTCAAACAATAACCCCACCAAGAACCTGAAGCTCCTAGTAAAGCATTAGGATATCACCTGGGGCTCTGTGTACTCATTTGCCAAATGCTGGGTTGGCTTGAAGATATTTTGAGCAGACTAAAGAATCATTTTGGCTGCCAACCATTTTCGGACTTTACTGTGAACTGGAGAATCTTTCCATGTATGTATTTACTACTCTGCACAAACTAGCTGTCTGCGTCCTAAAGAGAAGAGAATAATAGATACACATACTTTATAATGTATGAAAATGAAAGTCTGAATTAGAGGCCTTCATCACCCGATAGACTGTTCCACAGATCCAGTAATTATTTTTAATATTATTATTTATCTTGCAAATATAGTATGTAGTATGGCAGTGAAATACCTATTGGTATAAAATATAGACCAGTATAAATTATTACTATTTGTAGGAGTACAAATTTTGAAAAGCTTGATGAGGTAGGAATGAGAGAGACTCAGTGGCCTGGAGAACTCATTGCGAAGAAATACTTTGCTTTGTAGGGAACTCTAGCCCATATGTGAAGCAGGTTTTTTACATGAGAAGGAAACTGTTACAAATATCTACATATATACGCCTCATTCATGTTTATAAATTTGTAAAGGACGAGTGTCAGGAGGAAGGAGCCAGGCTCTTCTCAATGACAGCCAATAACAGGACAAGGTGCAATGGGAGCAAGCTGGAGCATAGGAGGTTCAATCTGAACATGAGGAAAAACTTCTTTACTGTGAGGGTTGCAGAGCACTGAACAGGCTGCCCAGAGAGGTTGTGGAGTCTCCTTCTCTGCAGACATTCAAAACCCGCCTGGACGTGTTCCTGTGTGACCTGGTCTAGGTGATCCTGCTCTAGCAGGGCGGTTAGACTGGATGATCTTTCGAGGTCCCTTCCAACTCCTAATATTCTGTGATTCTGTGATACACAATATTTTATTCTGTCTGTATATTGAGCTGGCATTCATAGGGATATAAGTACTTTTTGAATCCTTGTGTCATGTATACAGTGTGCTGTGTATGTGTTTGTTTCCCTACCATTTCCACAAAGACAGGAGCTGTCACTTCTCAAATACCTGGGAGGCCTTAGAGCTCCTGAAGACTGGGATTGTAAGAAGAAAGTGGCATAGGAAAGGATCCATCAGTGTCCCTTAACTTTTCCTTCTGACACTGAAGGGACAACCGTTGTGGTAGTTTTACAGTTGCATTGCCTCCCATGCTGACTTCCCAGGGAAAAGAGAATTCTTGATAAGTGAGACGTTA